>NC_043975.1:45807009-45837009 GCF_902148855.1 Sphaeramia orbicularis
TGATGTTTAAGAAGTTTTAAAAGAAACACAAAAGCTCTCTTGAAATAAATGTTGACTACATGTATAATGTTAATCTCAGGGAACATACAAATGAGTTGTTTATTAAATCAGGATTGTTTCAGTTTACAGAGTTAGCTGAATTAAGGACATTGCTGATTTGCAGAGATGTGGTTTAGTATCACAGGATGAAGAACATAGAAGGAGGTTTAATTTTAAACAGAAAAGGGACTAATGTGAATCAAATGTGTTGTGGGTGTCAGGATGTGGAATTCTTTGGCAGTGGAAGAGAAGAGCTGCACAAATATTTTTTCAGTTTAAGAGGTTGCATAAGAAAAGAATAAAGAAGCTTTATAAAAGCATGTAATGAAATAATTTAACTGATGGATTTTGGATTTGTTTTATTTGCATTGACTTTCATATAAACTGTTTACTGTAACAGCTGTAACGGCAACCTATCTGATGGAAGCAGATGTTTGAAGAAAGGGGCAGGTATTGTCAGTTTTCTTCATCCTGCTCCTTTCCAATCATTTAGACTGGAATGAATAAATAAATGAAATAAATGAATGAATGAGTTAGAGTTACGGTTTAAGTCACACACATTCAATTACATGTATGGAAAATGTATGGAAATGGACTGAGCATGCTCAGTGAGTGAAGGTTCAACCTGAACCTTAACTGTTGGGGGTAATCTGACTAATGCCCCCAGTTTCTGTCAGAGCACCCCCCCCCCCCCCCCTTCAGCTTTCTCATTCAAAACACCCCCTGACATTGCATTGTACCTATGTCTATTTGTTTATTGTTTATTTGTTTGTTTTGATGATGTCTATGTCATTATGTGTATTTTTTTTATTTATAGTGAAGGAGTTGTTGGCTGTTTTATGTCTTGTTCTGTCACCTGCCTATGGACTGTGGATGAAAAGTAGTTATTTTTAATTAAGGGTTTTATTGCAAACATCCCATTGTTCTACAGTCTACATTAACTGTTATGAAATTGAAGAGGCGTCACTAATTTCCAACAAACCACTGAATTAAATGGCATCCACACCACAGTGGCTTAAACATGCAGTGAACCCAACCTGTTCACACAACTACAGCTGAACCGATTCACTAACTCAAATGGATTTTAAAAAATTCTATTCTAGGATGAAAGTAGTGGATGAAATTCACAGAGAGATTAACATTTATGCTGAGGCTGCAAACTGATCTATACATGAGAAGGTGGAACAAATGGATTAGTTTCTTTAAAGACAATGTGTGGTTTGTCATGCAGTCCTGAGAGTGTTGTGTGAACTGCTGCTCAAATTTGATTATATAACTTGATTGCTACTGCATGACTGTAACCATTATTATCCTTGCTTTTGGACTGAAACTATTATCTATTGCTGAATGTTGATTGTTTTGTTTTGTTTATGTTTTGTGCAACAAAATGTTAAAATAACTAATAAAAATTAAGTGTTAAAAAAAAAAAAAAAACTTAAAAATTCTAGTCTAATTCTATTACAAAGTTCCTGAATCAAAGCTTCGTTTCCTTTATTTCTCTGCTGTTAAACATTGGTTCCACTGTTGTGTTTCACACGGACGCTTATTGTGACGCACATGAGGCCAGGCTCAACACAAACAACAGAAGAGACGAGGACAAAAGGCAGAACATGTCTATCTGTGGACTTTTATTCATTGGAACGATCACTGACTCCTTTAAACTTTTAACCTTTAACACAAACATTAAACATATTTGTCTTTATTTGTTTCAGTTGTTTGTTAGTTCCATGTTCAGATGGTCTGGGTTGGACCCAAATGTGTTGTAGTTTATTGTTTGTAGATGTCATTGAACTGGTTTGTTGTTGTTTATGTCAATAGATATTTTTATATATACTTTTTTTTTTTTTTTTTACTGTTGTTATTGTTGTTTATTTCTATATAAATATTTGTATATGTATCCTTTTGCCTTTATACTTTTTGTAGTTTTTTTTCTAGTTCTGGAATAAAGGTTGTTTGTCATTTTCAGACATGTCTGTTTATATTTTTACTACATTTTATTTTTTTTCACCAACTCACATATTTGTTTAAAAGAATTGAAGAAAATAATCATAGATTAATATTTACAAAAATCATTGATAGCTGCAGCTCTACACACAATACAAAGAGCATCAGATCACCACTGAACCAGGACAGAAAAGCATTTCTGTCCTAGAAATCCAAGAACTGTTTAATATTGATGGAGGGCAAAGGACACCAGCTTCCATTCGACAAAATTCTGACAAAATCTGCTTTTTGTGTCCAACAGTTCCACTTCTAACTTACAGAAATGCGTTGAGGTAGTTTGTTTTGTGTGCCATTTCCTCATCCAACTGCTTCCTAAATTGTTTCAAAAACTGAATCCACTGTATTTGTACTTTTATGCATTCTGCACATGCAGCTGACACTGATGTACTGTTCACATTAAATGTCTAAAACACCTGGTGGACTGCACTCACTCAGACTGCACTTTTCTTATCACGCTGTTTTCTTCCCACTCTTTTAACCTTCACCTTGCCTCTCTCTCCATCTCTTCTGTGGCTGATTACACTGTTTTCTAGTGTCGAGCCTGTTGCAACAGAGTGACAGGAGCACAGATATAGAGAGAAATATTGAGGCATACACAGTGAGTGAGGACACACCATGGCGCATAAACAAGCACAAGCACAACAATAGAACATTAAGGGCCGGATCTATCAAAGGTTTGCGTGTATTAAAAACGTGTGCAAACTCATTGCACACGCAAAAAATGTACAAACTGATTTACTAACAGTGCGCACTAAGGGTTGCGTTTTTCAAAGGTGCAAAATAGTGCGTCTGCATCCAGTTAGTACATTTAACACAGTGAATATGAAATATGGAGCATTTACACAACGTTGTGCATGTGCTGGGAGGAGAAAATGTAAATATATTAATTTAGCACACGCAAAGTGATTTATCAAACCCGAAAGCAATTTTGCTGAAAGAAACTGTGTCTGTATTTAACAAGTCTCAAAAGGAGGCGCAGACGGTTTGGATGTGGAATTGCGCACACATGGCTGTGGTTAGGAGACAACGGTTAGGAGAAATTCTAGACTGCGCAAGCAAATTACTACGCACAAATTGGGATCTTAGTAGATCTGGCCCTAAGCGTGCTAATCGCTAACGGGGCCAGGACGCAGTGACAGGTGGGAGCTGCTGATGTTTGTTAGCCTGTTAGCTCTTTAGCTGTGTGGCTAACGTTAGCTGAGTGGTGCTAGTGTGACCGCTGGTATTTTCTCTGCGTTGTGTTTCTTTGTGGTGCAATGCAGAATAGACCCGCAGGACACAACATTGCGATTGGAGGAGGAATTGACACTCGCACTCCGTTTATTTTTTTTCTTCCCATGACAAGACATTCAAAACAGGGCAAACAGAGAAACATACCTGACAATATGCAAATAACAACATAATCAGTCCTGACTACGGTCCCAGCCCAAAACTATAATGAAAAAAAAACCCACCAGTTAGCATGCTCTCAACACATGCACTCCGTTCACCTGTCAAACATATACACAATCAGTCAGTATCAACACACAATCCATTCAACCACCACACAGACAACAATATAGATAAAATTAAATGCCAAAAAGGAACATCAAATCAATTAATAATACACAATGACAATGGATAGTAACGGATGACCTACTTCTTCCCGTGACAAGACATTTGAAAAGGGAAGAGGAAGGGGAGGAACCCGACTTTATATTGGGGTACCCCTGGAAATACATGAAGAAGACTGGACATAAATCAACAAAGAAGAGGGCAGAGGACCAAACACAATACAGGACTATAACTAAAACAATGCCAAGTAACACACTTAAGTTAAAAGAACAATCAAGAATAATTACAAAAATAACATTATTCAAATCAATAAACTCATACCTTACAAACATCCTGCACCACAAGGGGATGGTACCTCCCAATTTATCAGGATTAAAAGTACTATAATAATTATGTTACACTAGCAGCTGCAGAAGGAGCCCCAGACCGGTGGTCTTTGCACCCACAAGGGCGTGTCAATGTGACCTGTACACCTGGATGGTCAGGGGTTATGTCCATTTGTCCACCTGCTGCAGGTCCGGTTCCACCACCTCCATGAAGTGAAAACAAATGTCCAAAACTTCATTGTCTGGATAAAGTTTCTCACTCTGCTCCAGTGGTGTCTTTGATCACTGTTTTTTTACCTTCTTGATGCCGGCTTCATTGAAAATAAATGCACATGGTTGGAGGGGGTGGGGTAAAGGGTGGGTTTTATGACAGTGAATATGTACATTCAAACTGTAGGGGGAGCTCCATCGAGAAAAATGCTACCAAAACAGCCAAGAAGAACCAAAAGGGAACATTTTACGAAGTTCTGCTTTAAAAGACAAGGCAGATTTTGGTGGCCAAAGGTCAAAGGTTGTCAGTCTATTTTTTTGGACTTCAGAGAACATCTGCAACTTTGGTCCAAACCCAGACGGAGGATAAACTCAAAGGATTTCTAATTATTATTTCATAAATAGTATAAATGAGTAAGTAGGTAAATACAGTTGTTTGTTAGTGGAATTCTAAAGATATTCTCCAATGTTTTTGCATCACTGTGCACCTCCTGGAGGATTCGGTTGGGTGTCTGTAAATTGGATTAGAGTCTGGTTTTGACCAACGCTATATGTAAAGTGTCATGAGATAACTTTTATTATGATTTGGTGCTATATAAATAAAATTTGATCTGATTTGTGCAGATCAAGACTAGTTTCAACCTGAATACACTGAACTGGAAAATAAAAACCATCATCCATTGGTGGATCCTTTGGTCGACGAAAAGATTAGAAAAATAATGTAACTAGACAGAAGATCTAGAAAAACAAACCAACATGACAAAAACAATGTAAAACATATGATGCATTAAAAGATTTAACAGGAACCTGACAAAAATGATGGAACGAGATGAAACTTCCAGAACGCATCAATATACATGTTTATACAGAGATAGGACTGAGAGAAAAGTTGAAGTTTCTGGGTATTTTTTAGTATTTTATATGAAGTTTGAATGGTTTGAAGTGTGACATGCAGTAGATCCACTAGAAATGTCCTTCAAAGGCTGACTTTTGATTATATATTTCACAGCTTGATTGCGTTTTCTTTTTCATTGTCTTTTTTTCTAGATATAGGAAAAAGAAGTGACAGAGGTTTGCAGAGAGAGGAGGACGACGACGACATGGTGGCAGTGGGAGGGGCTTTGGTGAGCCGTCACATGTGAAACCTCCCTGTTTGTTTTAAAATTCCCAGAGCAGTCAGAAAACGGCAGAAGATCGATCACTTCATTTTTTTCTGATATGAAAGTTGGACAGAGGGCTGAGCTTTGAGTCTTGTTTTTTCTTTTTTTCCTTCTACCATCTTGAAAATCATCTAGTCTGTAAGTCATAGAAACAGAAAAAGTGTGTCTGTCTGGAACAAGCTGCCAAAAAAAAAACCCAGAATGCAGTGTGAAAGAAGCACCCTTCTGTTGTTTTCAAGGATGACAAGTCGAATCTCATTCAGATTTTTCTTCTTGCTTGCATTCACTCTGCTGTTGAAGTAAAACAGCTGTGTCTTTACTTCATTCCTGACATGTAAGACGCACCTGTCCACACTTGTCCACATTCACAGTCACATATATAAATGCATGTCATAATTACATTTATGTACAACTACACTGTAAAGGCAATTAAGGTGTATTTACTTTTGCTTTTCACTGTAGCCCCTTAAGTCTGGTCACCTGGCTCCATCTGTATTGTCATGGTAATGCTATGCTAATGTTAATGCTAACACTTGTAGCAATACATTCTTTACATCCACAAACCCACAAGAACATCAGTTAAAAAGTAAAGCCAAGTTTCGGACAACAGAACATAATCCAAACAAGCATGTCAAATGAACAAATGTGTAACACAAGCTAACAGTCTGAGCCCAGCGTGTCATGAATAATTTCACAAACCAAACCAATGCAACAAACTGTGCACTGCTATGCTAATGCTAAGCACATCCAACAGTACAAGTATTATGTCTACTGCTAAAACTCAGTGAATGAGCCAATGAATAGCAAAAATAACGATAGCATTATGAAGCAATGAGTCCAAATTTGCGACAATCTGAAGAACTTACTTCTGCTATCATGTACTCCATGGTTTTGTGTTGCACTGAAATGATTCCAACTAAACAAATGGCCAACGCTGGCTATTGGCTCCAGTTGAACTCAAAAAACCCAAATTGACCGTATTTGTACAAAAGAACAGAGGTGGTGATGGGTAATAGATGAGCTAATGCTAACAATGCTAACTTAATGGCACAGAAGGACTGAGCTTCATCAGACCCTTGTGATGTGTTTCATATCCTCCTGAGACCCAGGAATGTGAAAATTTTAGCTTTTTCACATTAAACAAGTGTCTGTAATTTTTAAAATTATTTTTATTATTTATTTATTTATTTTAATGGGATGTCCTTTTCAATAGACAACATTTTTTAAGTAACACTGTCAAACTTCTGTCCCCTACAGAGGACAAAAATGCATTGCTGGGTCTCAGGAGGATATGTTTCATATTAACTGAAGCTAACGCTCAGCTGTTTGGTACAAAATGAGGACCATAAGTTCAGTTCCGTGGGCCCAGTAGTCTGTTGTCATTTGTTCTTGCACTTCTCTCAATCACTCCTGATCAATTTGGGGCAAAAATGTGTACTGTGAAATTACAACAACTTTGACCCATTTGGCACCAAAATATTTTTAGTCCTGTGAACGTTGGTGCCTGAGGGGTTTCTGGAGATTTCACATTCATATGACCTTTGGCCAAATGAACATTTATGGTGAATTTTCTGACCGTCTGTCAAACTGTTCCTCAGATCTGCCATTATAACTGTATACATCAGTGTTTTTCAACCTTGGGGTCGCCTGGAATTTCTAGTAATTGATAAAAAATAAAAACTTACTAATAAAAAAATCTATGGTGAATTGACAGAGACAATCCCAAACGGTGAGTCTAAAAGTGCAGCCCTGTGGTTCTGTTTATCTGTCAAATGTTCATCGTGGTTGGTTTCAGATGCTGCAGCTCTTTCATAATTCATAGTTTGAGTTCTTGTTTGTTCAGTATTAATTGTCAGCCTTGTAAATCCAAGCTGGACTGACTGTACATATCCTGACCAAGGAAAATAAAATTCTCCCTTTGTGCAGTAATCTACACCTGGCTTTACTGCCTCCGTCCAGAATAAAATACATTATATAGACTAAATGTCCTCTAACATTAATCTTTATTTACAACATAGCATAGCAAACTATTACATGATCAAAACCAAATTAATTTCAGCAAAAAAAAAAAAAAAAAAAAGTCTGTTTTGAAAGTCGGGTGTCGACAGAAATTTGTGATGTTAAAATGGGGTCTGGAGTCAAAAAAGGCTGGAAACCACTGATGTAGATGGAAGACACACATGTAAACAAAGGGCTTTATTCAATTAACACAATCTCCACATCAGCAGGCGAGTGAACTGCCCATCCATACCCCCCAGGTAAAAAGGATTAGCCCAAAAATCTAATCAGTGGATGTAAAACTTTAAAAACTGACCGTAACAATTATTAGAGTCCAAATAAAGCAAAGGATGCCAATAAGAGTCTGGATCATTCATCCTATCACCTCCAACAGAACTGTCAGTTACAGCAGAAAGGGGCGGAGCTTCACTTCTACACCACCTCCAGAATATTCATGTAGAATTCTGTGAGGACGTGGGTGTGTCTGTGTTTGTAGAATAGAACGACTGTGACAGAACCAGGAAATGGAACTTTCTTTGTCTGTTTCACAGCTTGTTATTGAAAGATATATGTTGAGAGACAGATGGACAGACAGACAGACAGATACTGTAGACATACAGACAGACAGACAGACAGACAGACAGACAGATACTGTAGACAGACAGACGGATGGATGGACAAATAATATAGACAGACAGACATACTGTAGACAGACAGACGGACTGATACTGTAGACAGACAGACAGACAGATGGACGGGCAGACCTGTTTGAGTTCAGTGTCGTCACCTAAATGTGTTTGTTACAAGTTGAGTCCAGAACGTTCTGACTTACAGGTGGGTTTCTATGGAATGTGTTTTGCAGCTGCTCATCGTTAACGTCTGTCTCCTTTTCTAAACGAACAGCTGTCGTCAACACCAGCGTCCATGACACAAGTCCAGGAGTTCTGTGTAAAGGAGTTCGGCTGACTCCTTGGCTCTGCTCCAGCAGGGACAGTGTCTTCAAAAGCCCTGACCGTCGTCCACGCTGCTTAGGAGACGGTGCTGAGCTTGTCCGTCTGTCCCTTAACTGATCAGACAAGGAGACAGCGGTGGCTTGGGGTCGTCTGGGTGGAGCCTGATGGGCTGCCCATGTCTCCAGTCCAATACCCTATCAGGTTTGGTGGTGCCACTGAGGAACCAGCTACACACTAATACACACAAACACACACTAATACACACACGTTAGAGGACATTCCACTGACTTACATTCACTTGTGGAGACTTCCAGCCTTAGCCCTAACTTTAACCCTTTCATGCATGAATTGTGAGAGCCGTAATCAAGATTTTTTTTCCTGAGTGTTTTTATTCCTCGAGGCATTAAAAAAAACAATGCAATAGAAGTTATTTTTATGAACCCATTTTTCATGGAGTTGCAAACATGTCCACTCAGCTGGACACCATGCTTTAAATTTTTGAAGCAAAGAAACGTATTTACTGATAAACTGTGTGAAAACTATGAAATGAAAACATTTTTAATGCAGATAATCTGATATTTTCTCACATTTTAACATACACTAATACTAGTCATTACTCACATCGTGGAGATTATATATATATATATATATATATATATATATATATATATATATATATATATAAAAGTTAAAAAAAAAAAAAACCCTGTTAATTACAGTTTAATAACAATAACTAGCAATTGATTTACACTCAAACATGTTAGTGCAGATCAGGTTTATCAAGAACAGTAAAGTTACAGTAACAGTATGAATTGCAGTGTATGGGATGGTGCATGCACTGCAAAAATCTAAATCTTACCAGGTGTATTTTTCTCATTTCTAGTCAAAATATCTCATCACACTTAAAATAAGACATAATCAATTAAAGAGTAACTTTTTTTTTTTTTTTTTTGCTTAAGTCAAGCAAAAAAATCTGCCAGTGGAACAGGTGAAAATTATCTTGGTAATATTACTTGAAATCAGATTTTGCAGATCTATTGTCTAAAAATCAGTTCTTATATTTCCCTGAAAAGTTACTCTTTAGGTGATTCTGTCTGATTTTAAGTGTGATAAGATATTTGGACTAGAAATAAGAAAAAATACACTTGGTAAGATTTAGAATTTTGCAGTGTGAGTGTCCACTGTGTCGGCTGATATGGAACTACAACAACAAAATCCATGAATATACTAGAGAACAGCTGTCCACTGTAGTGACCACTATACATGAAAGGGTTAAAAACACGCCTCTTATTGATGATGGTTTACCTGACAGCAAATGAATTAATTAAATAATTTTTGGTTTTACATCAATCATTGTACTCAGTACATTAATTGCAAACATAAAAACCAAAAGAGGAATAGGCTAGAAGCAAAATCTTATTTTTTTGCCTATCCTTTTCAACTAAAACACTGCTTACATCAACTTAAATGTGTACAGCATCGAGCATTCACACCATAATAATAATAAAAAAACAAAAAAGCAAAACATATCTACCATCTCAATTCAATATTTCTGAACAATTATAAACTTAAGGTACTTTTTTTTAAACTTCACCAAAGGAGTGGATAACCTAAAGGCATCATAAGGTCCATTCTATAATTTCACACCCACAATCCCAGTTCATCTCGACTTCACATCTGCCCTCACTTTAATCCACTCACACATATGAAAATCTCTGAAATCCGAATTACCCTCTCTTAATTCTAAGAACCACGACTGGTATTTGAGACAACACTATTTTTATCCTTAATGTTCCATATACCTATTTAGAAACAATTTTTTATACCTCTTTATAAATATATCTGTTTGTACTGTCCTTTATCTCCTGTTCTAGACTGTTCCACGAACTTACTCCACAGCTTGTTATGCACATACTTTTCATTGTTGTTCTTACTTTGTTGTTTTTTTTTTGTTTTGTTTTTTAAATCTCCTCTTAGATTGTAGCCTCCTTCTCTTTCAGTGAACATTCCCTGGATATTTTTTGGCAGTAGATTATTTCTTGCTTTGTACATTATCTGTGCTGTTTAAATTTAACCAAATCCATGAATTTCAATGTGTGTGATTTTAAAAATAGTGGGTTTGTGTGTTCTCTGTATCCTGCTTTGTTTATTGTCCTTATTGCTCTTTTCTGTAGTGTGCATATTGGCTGTAGAGTGCTTTTATAGATGTTTCCCCAGACCTCTGCACAATAGGATAGATACAGTAAAAATACAGTGTACAGACAGTGTAACAATGATTAGGTTATGTTCTTCGAACGGAAGAAAAACATGGGAGAAGATATGTCCTGGTCACACAACAACGCACAAGCTGACAACAGAAGTGAAAGCAGAATCACATTTGTACTCACTGTCAAATATTTACATGGAACATGTTCATCATCATCATCATCATCTTCTTCTATTCAGTTACACACTCATTACAACAGTGAATGAACAGCAGGACTCCTGGGAGGGTCTGCGCTGACTTTGGATTTTCTTCCAGATCAATGACAATAGATTGGAGGGAAACTGCACGACTCAAATCTCCACCCAATAAGAAGACTGAGTCTGACCCACTGAGTCTGTGGGTTTGGATGATGTCGACAGGCTTCTGTTGAACATGACCCTAACGCTAACCCTAACCCTGAGGAAGAACAGAAGATAATTAACTCCTATGCGTTCAGATCAAGGTTATTATCGTTAACAAAAACTAACAAAATGACGAAAATATTTTCGTTAACTGAAATAAATAAAAACTATAATTAAAAGAAAAAACGATAACTAACTGAAACTGTATTGTGTGTTTACAAAACTAATTAAAACAGATAAAAATTATGGATAAAATTCCCATCGTTTTCATCTTTGTCAATATCGGATTGATACGAAAGCGATTTATTTTGCTCTAGCAATTTTAGCTAGTGCCACCATACGACACTTCACGGTCCGTCACTTCTCATCACTTGTGGTTTACAGTCGTCTTCTGGTCCCCACTCTACCTGGAAACATGGAGACTAAAGTTGGGAGAAAGCAGCAGAGTCCTGTCTGGGATTTATGTGAATTCGACGGCGAAGAAGAGAAAAGATATGAAAAAACTAAAGTTAATACTAAAACTAGACTAAAACTAAGCATTTAGAAAAAATGAAAATTAATAAAAACTAGCAAACCTGCTCTAAAAACTAATTAAAACTAACTGAATTAGAGGGAAAAAAAGTCAAAACTAAATAAAACTAAACTATAATGAAAAATCCAAAACTATTATAACCTTGATTCAGATGTTTCCCATATTAACAAGCTTAACATACTGACCAACTATTTAAACTAGAACAGGGTAAAACATAAATCTGGTCACAAAGAACTCATCACTAACATTACTGAAATGAAACAAATTAAACAAATGAATCCTATGTTAAAGTATTAACTACTAACTAATAAAACAATTCATCCTAATACTTCAATATTTGAATTAAAATAACATTTCAATTCCCCCGTTTGGCATGATTTTATCATGACCAGAATGGGTTTATAGCCTCTAATGTGTGTGTGTGTGTGTGTGTGTGTGTGTGTGTGTGTGTGTGTGTGTGTGTGTGTGTGTAGATCAGTGCTGTAGGGGAATGGGCTGCGGTCGGCTGCTCTGACTGCAGACCAGTCTGTGGAAAAGAACGACTTTTTAAATTACACATACATCACTGTCACTGCAGCACAGAGTACAGACACACACACACACACACACACACACACACACCTCCTGTCCTTCCCTCACTCAACAAACCAAATCCCATGTTTACAGACATGTAAAGGCTGTAAAGGCTCCAACATGGAGGAGGATAAATGTGGAAGATACCACTGCAGTGGGCGACAGGTGCAAACACACTTCACATACAGAGAGGACTTCCATATTAAAAGAACGTATAATATATAAGAAAACAAATACAAGAAGAAAAGGCTGCAAATACAGAAACGGACTGTAAGAACAGAGTGAAGAAAAGGCTGCATATCCAGTCACACAACAGAAGTGCTCCTCCAGGCCTCCAGGGGCAGCACTGAGTTTAAACCCACAAACAGACAATGGCAAAAAGAACTGTTTATTTATGTATTTATTTATTTATGTATTTATTTATTGGTAAATCTGTATTGAAGATATAGATGCAAAAAAACACTGATAGTTTTAAACAAATATGAAGATGTCTAAAAGAAAAATGATCCAAACAGATAAATGAACATAATGTAAGGGCTTTTAAAATATTAAAGATATGCAGAAAAGAAAAAAATCGAAGAGTTGTTTATAAAGTGTCAGGGTTTTTGTGCTTCTTTTGTTCAAGACAAATTCTAGTGAGCGGATGTATTTTTGGAATTCAATCCTAAAGACTTTAAAGTTTGGGCAGATTTACTTTAGTGTTTGTGGAATGTACCAATAAAATGATCAGATTAACTATAAATTCAAGATAAGTACATTTGTAGATGTTTTAACTCAATTTTTATTACATTTAGATAAAATAAGATTTTTCATTTTAGACCAAAGTTACAAGAATGAACACAATGATAGAATAAGAGTGAAGTGGTTTCAGGAGAAGAATAGTTTATGGATGAAAGTGATGTTTGACGTGATAGAGCACACAGACGTAAAGGGGCGTGTCCTGGCCGTTGGTTGTCTGTTTGTGGGTTTAAACTCAGTGCTGCCCCTGGAGGAGCACTTCTGTAGTGTGACTGGATATGCAGCCTTTGTTTTAGTTTCTGCACCACCCTGTTCTTACAGTGTGTTTCTGTTTTTGCAGCCTTGTCTACTTGTATTTGTTTTCTTATCTTATATATTATACGTTCTTTTAATACGCGAGTCGTTTCTGTATATGAAGTGTGTTTGCTCCTGTCAGCCATCGTATCCTACAGCCTTTATGACAGACAGACCTGACAGAGTTCTGTATGGAAAGAAATGTTTCTTTAGCCATCAATCAAAAAGAATGGATTTGCAATTAAAAAAGAGATTTGAGAGCAAAAGACAGTAAGTGGAAATAAAAAAAAAAAATCCTTTTGCTTGTAAATCAGTCCACTTTGTTTGGGACTTCAAAAGTTTTGCTTGCTAATTTAACTGCACTTAATGGGCGGGGCCTACATTGATGGGTGAGAGAAGAGTTTCTATTGATGGGTTTGACCTGGCTCCAGCCCCGGCTCCAGCTTCTGCGTTAAACCCACTCCTCTGTTGTGTTATGTCACTGGGAGGTCAGTTCAAAGTTTATCACTCTTTGAAATTGAAATGTGTCCCATAAGTAATAGATTACACTAAATAGCGTCGGCTACAGCCTGTACATTCACAGCCTGAGCAGAGAACAGAGTGAGTGACTCACAAGCAAAGAAGACTGATTTATAAGCAAAATAATCTTTTTTTTGATTGCCACTTACTGTCTTTTGCTCTCAAATCTCTTTTTTTGGTTGCAAATCCATTCTTTTTGATTGATGAATAAAGAAACAAATTTCTCTCCATAGTTCTGCACATACCAACATGCACTGGAGATACATAAATGTGGACCTTCAGGGCTATCATGTCTACCTTCCTGTCTGGTACTGTCTGCCTTCTACTCTTCTTCCTCCTGTTTATCTAATAAGCTGGACCCTAATTACAGATAATTAAAGGCCTTGTGTCTACTGAGCATGTGTCAGCACTAAAACATGAAAGGACCAAAGACCAGCACCTGGATGGACGTCACTAAGGTATGTTCCTGGCACTTGGTCACACACACCAGCCTGTACAACAGGTGTCTGAGCACACCTGTGGCAGGTCATATGCACTAGGGGGCAGCACTGAGTCATATGAGAGCTGGAGCACAGACTGAACACTTACTATAAACACATGTACTTTCTAAGTTTGTACATCCTCAGCTCCTCTTCTCACTCTAAACTTCATATTTACCTCCGCCAAGGAGGTTATGTTTTCATCAGGGTTTGTCTGTTCGTCTTTTTGTTTGTTTGGTCTGCACTCTCCCAGTGGTCTTCTGGTCTTACAAATAATCCTCTCGGTTATTTTATCCAAAATCTGAAACATACACACACGACAAGATTTGAAAGTAATGGTACATCAGACCAGATCCAGGACATTCTTCAAACTGTCATGTCCTGCAGAACAGCAAACAAACCACATGTGTCTGTAGTGGTGTGAAACCTGGGGATGGATCCAGAAGGTGGAGGTCGAGAGGAGTGAAAAAACCCCCCATCATATCCACTAACAGAGTTGTAACACTAGTATTTCAACATAGACAGTATGAACACATCACATTTGATGCTTTTTTGTTATGTCAGCATCATTTCATCCCTAAATATATATTCATTCCTTACCTTTATGCTGTAACGTGTGCATTTTTCATTGTAATGTAATGATTTACTGTATTATATTAAACATTTGCACGTTAGACCATGTTCAATTCCTTAGAATAAAAACATATATTTGTCTTGGAGAACAACATCTTTTCGTCTCTTGTGCATTTTACAGTATGTCATGTGTAGATTCATTCCTTTGATGAGAAAAGGACGGTAGTGGTCAGTGATGCCCACCCTGCTCCTTCAACACTTCATGTGGTTTTCTGTTCCACTTTCTTCTTCTTTATAAGATGGAGTCAAACCCATAATCAAACAGACCATTCAGTCGGTTTTCTCACTAACGTCTGTCTTCATGTTGTTCAGATATGAACCAAATCCTGCTGCTGATGGAAAAAAAAACACAAAATGAAACTATAAATATGAAATTATGCTCTTCAAAGATGGCAATATTCAGCTTAGTGAGTTTATTATCAAAATATCTAAAAATATCTAAATACTGAGAATAAGAAAAAATGTAGCTTTTTTTTTTTTTTTAGCATGAATCCATAAAAAGGCGCTAACTATGAATGAAAAGTAGTATCATAGAAGACATAGGAAGTGTAATTATGTATATGTATAACCAGGGTGTGATTTGTTAAAAAACCTGAGGGAGGATTTTTTTTTTTTTTTTTTCCGGTGGGGCAGGGGGGGAGCAGTTACATTCAGTCCAAAACTAACGTAACTAATGCTGGCGTGAAACTAAAGTAAAACTTTACATACTTTCAACGTCCAACTCCCAGGTTCTATTCCTCTATTATACAACAGATCTTACATGAAATGTTCACATCTTCTAACCTGTATCCACTGGACACACAAATGCTGAGCCTCATGAATTTGTCACATTTACACCCCCCTATATGGTGCCCCAGTGCATGGGGACGTTCGCAAATTCTGAGACTGCCGACAGTTCAGTTCAGGTGAACGTTAGTGTCAGTAATGTTGGATATAGGTGGAAGAAAACTGTCACAACCTGCTGTTATTTACATTGGTTGGTGTCACCCCCCCACCCCCACCCCCGAGGATGAAATTCATTGAGCAGAATTAGGGATGTAAAAACCAGAGGGGGGGTTGATCCCCCCAACAAATCGCACCCTGTGTATAACGTATAATGCAGTGGTTCCCAACTTTTTTTTGCTCCTGATCCCATTTTAACATCACAAATTTCTAGCGACCCCAGACATTCAAAATGGGGACTTTTTTTTTTGCTAAAATTATTTTTTGTTTTTGATCATGTAATAGTTTGCTATACTATGTTCCGAATAAAGGTTAATTTTGAACAACATTTAGTCTATATATAATGTATATTATTATGGACGGAGGCAGAAAAGCCAGTCTTTCATGTATTGGGATTGTCTCTCTCAACTCACCATATGTTTTTTATTAGTACGTTTTTATTTTTTTTATCAATTACTAGAAATTTCAGGCAACCCCATTTGAATTCCAGGTGACCCCATGTGGGATCCCGACCCCAAGGTTGAAAAACACAGGTATAATGTATAATTACTAGTGCTGGGCAGCGATAAAATTTTGAAATCGCAATTAATCACATGGATTTCTGCGATTAATCGCGATTAATCATATAGTTATATTATTGGGGGGGGGGGTTGCTGGCATCAACAGAATGTATTGCCTTTAAGTGATATTTCAGACTTGAAGTACTCCGGTGATAAAAATAATTCCACATTGCAGTGCTTCCAAACAACTTTGTCCTTCTCAACCCCACCATCTGACGACATTTAAAATGAAAATGTCCATGAAAAAGACCGCTACTTTTCTCCATGTTTATGTCCCCATCAGTTTATTTCCGGTTGTGAGTGATTGACAGGAGTCTTAAGCCCACTAATAAGTACTAATACTAATAAGCCCAATAATATGTAATGTTCAATTGTTAAAAGCAAGCAAAGGGCCCCTCTAGTGGTCGGAATAAGTGTCACTAACGTATGTTTTGTCCTTTTGGTGTTACCATAGTCAGTTCGGACATAAGAAGATACGTTTTTTTTCACTCTGTTTGTATGGCCCCAAAAACGTTTGCCTGTGAGTATTTTATGTTCCGTTGTTGTCAGAATGAATAGCATAAAATATCTCTGATGTGAACCTTTGTTGCTGGATAAAAACACGTAAATTTTAAATTAATCTGTAAATGCTAATCGTTAGCATGTCTATGGATTTTCCCATTCAAGTTAGCATCAAGCTAATCACATCATAAATAAGTAAAGGTTAGTTCAAAGGCTGGCATATTATACCTAAACACAACCAATGAATTTACATAAACTTAGCATGAGCCTGCATAAAGAATTAGCAACCCATCTCCAACTGCTAACATAAATGAATTAGCTTAAACATGTTAATAACACATTGTAATAAACTCATCCAAAATAACGTCATAAACATGTTTCTAACGACACGTTTGCATGTGAAATTATTTAGCAAACAACAGAATGATTGATACATACAGGCGTTGCTTCTGCAGGAGTTACACAAAGTTTGATTCAGCATTTCTCAGAAAGTTTGCTGGCTTTTCCCCTCTCAGCTACACCGGCACCAGCGCTTGATTCTAGTGCGTGTGGAGTGCCAAGATAAAAGCATGAGTTTCAAAATAAGAGTCCGTATGTATAAATGAACTACGACTTGCTTGAAAGGCAGAACGGCATTAACGGGAGATTAAAAAAAAATTGTCGGCGTTATTTAATGAATGCGTTAATGCAGTAATAACGCGTTAACTTGCCCAGCCCTAATAATTACTGTTCAACAAAACTGACAAATAAGACAAGTTTCCATAAGCGTGATTCTTAATAGCATTAGCATTATTTAATTTGGTAGACATGTGAATAAACAGACTTCTAAAGTAAAGTCGTCCTGTCAGTTGAACCTGACGACTGACTCATGCAAAGACCATTGGAGTTTGTGCCCAATAGGAGACATTTCCTTATCAATGACAACCACTAATAAAGGTATAAACCTGGATAGATAAGAGCGGACTGATACTGACATATGTCCAGAACAATACCACGGCAGGTCTGTGTCACAGGTTGAATCAAACTCAGATGTGCCGCTGGTGTGGACCTAACCCTAACCCTGACCCTGTAAAGACCAGGGGCTTTTGGAGTTGTCCGAGGTGCATCCATCCTGTCACACTGATGCTGTTCTTGGCGTTCTTTATCCTCATTGGTTGCCCTCCCTGTGCTGCTGCACCAGCACACCATTCCACCTCTGAAATACCGTTGGCTTCCAGAAGCTCATCCAGGAACAAACTTCTGCTCATTTCTTTTGATGGGTTCCGCTGGGACTACGATCGACTGGTGGAGACGCCGAACCTGGACAGGATGGCCCAGGATGGAGTGAAGGCCACCTACGTTACGCCACCGTTCATCACCATCACCAGCCCCTCACACTTTACGATGCTCACGGGTAAGAGCAGTAGGAATAATATGTAATGTCACTGATCTACTCCACCTGGACTGAAACCGTCTAACTTTAAACACTTCAAGAGACTTTTACAGATGAGTTCAGTGGTGTAGTGGTCCCTGGAGAAGTGGGTATACTCTCAATTTTTGGCTTCTTCTTTTTTTTTTTAAAGTCCAGAAAAATGCCCTTTTAGAAACAGTGACACGTCAGACTACTCTATTTATTTTACCCAAAAATCCATCAGTAGTGTTTATTCACTTTTATAAAATTATCATGACTTGATCAGGAGCAGTTTGTAGGTTTTACTGGACACACAGGCAGCTGCATGAATGTAAATGTATTCAACATGAGGCAAACATAGGATAACGTTGGCCTTTCAGAACATTAGCCTACTCACACAGTTTAACTACTGGTGACTAAATCTCTTCTCCTCTAAATGTGCAGTCATATGTCCAGTAGTTTAAAACAGTGACTCATTCTGAAACCACCTTAAAACTGACCTCAGAATTATGTATTCCATGAAAGTAGGTTCTCTTGATATGTGTCATTCAATTGAAAGACATTTATTCTGCCTTTCTAATTTGCATTTCCAATAATTACGCATCTTTCAAAGAGATGTGCAGTGACCTGTCAATCAACTGGGGCAGCACTGGCACCTGAAGAGGTGTCCAATCAAGTTCCAGAGATGGCCAGCACTAGTTAGCAATATTTTCCTTAGCATAACCCGCCCTACTCTGCCTCTGATTGGCTCATCAGTCCTCATGCCTAAAGTTAACCAATCTAATCATTGAAGGCAGCAAGTACTAGCCAATTGGAGGCAGAGTAGGGCGGGTCATGGCTTCAGCATTCTAGGGGGAAAAAATGGGCAATTTGGCTGCAGATATTTACTGAATGGAGCACATCAGGGGGATTTAGAGGAGGGTATACGCAATGCTGACGGAAAAATAAGTGGGTATACTCCGTATACCCTCGTATACCCTGGACTACACCACTGGATGAGTTTGCACTTATTTATGTCAACTGAAAAGTGTACAGATAAAGCACAGGTGTCAAACATGCGGCCCAGGGGCCAAATCCAGCCCGCCAAAGGATCCAATCCGGCCCGTAGGATGAATTAGTGAAATGCAAAAATTACACTGAAGATATTAACAATCAATGGTGTAAAAATCATTTTAATTCAGGTTCCACATACAGATCTCAGTTGGGTCAGATCAGTAAAACAGTATCATAATAATTTATAAATAATAACAACTGTAGATTTTATCTTTGTTTTAGTGGAAAAAAAGCAAAATTACATGAAAACGTTTACATTAACAAACTAGAAGCACTCGGAGAGCGCAGACCTCCACCAAGGCTGATCAGTGCCCCCCCCCCCCGTGTGCCCCCCCACCCCCGATCACCACCAAAATTTAATCATTTCTCCCTTATCCCATTTCCAAAAAACCCTGAAAATTTCATCAAAATCTGTCCATAACTTTTTGAGTTATGTTGCACACTAACGGACAGACAAACAAACAGACAGACAAACAAACCCTGGCCAAAACATAACCTCCTTGGCGGAGGTAATTATCCTTTTACAAAAAATGTGAATAACCTGAACAAATAGGAACAACCTGAAATGTCTTAAGAGAAATAAATGCAATTTTACCATTATTATGCCTGGTTCTATATGTTTTGTGTATTTGTAATTGTAATGTAAGTTGTAACACACATGTGTAAATGATAAAGTGATAAACTGAGGCCGAAAATTGTTAAAATTGTGCTTGTTTTTCTTAAGACATTTCAAGTTGTTCATGTTATTCAGATTTTTAAGGAAAAGTTGTAGATGTAAACATAATCATAATGTAATTTTACTTTTTTCACGGTTATTATTTTACTGGTCTGGCCCACTGGAGATCATATTGGGGTGAATGTGGAACTGAACTAAAATGAGTTTGACAGCCCTGAGATGAAGGATGGACAAGCTGTGCCCTCTCCTTTAGGGTATTTGAGTATTGGGTTCTGTCATGTGTTCCAACTGTCACTGGTGTGAAGGACTCAAATACTAGTGTGGTGTTGACGACGGGTCCATCTGAACAGAACTAGACTGAATAACGGTGTTTATTAACCCTTTCATGCATAGTGGTCACTACAATGGACATCTATTCAAAGCTCTTCTCTTATATATTCATGGATTTTGTTGTTTTAGTTCCATATCAGCCAAAACAGTGGACACTTATGCACCATTCCATACACTGCAATTAGTAGTAGTAGTAGTAATTTATTTGTCCATTTAACAGAACATGATATATACATACATACAGTTTGGATTTCTATATTAAACATGGGCGAAAAGGCATAGGCTGAAGCAGCAGCTTATTTATGCCTACCCTATTTACAAGAAGGAAAGTTGCAGAAACAAAACAAGATAACAAGATGGCACAGTTTTAAACAATAATATGACAAAACAAATGATATAATCTAAGCAAAATCTTAGATTCATACTGATAATTGGCTTACTTTGTCCTAAAAATAATTCCTATCATTACTGTAACTTTGCTGGTCTTGATAAACCTCATCTGCAGTAACATGTTTGAGAGTAAATCAGTTGCTTGTTATTGTTGTTAGACTCTAATTAACAGGGTTTTTTTTAAACAAAAGTTTGTTTGTTTGTTTTTTTGCATATTATCTCCATGAAGTGAGTAGTATTAGAGTATGTTCAAATGTGAGAAAATGTCAGATTAGCAGCATTAAAAATGTTTTTTTATTTCATAGTTTTCACACAGTTTGTCAGTAAATACATGTTTCTTTGTTTCTAAAATTAAATTCATGGGGTTCAAATGAGTGGACATTTTTGGAACTCCATGAAAAATAGGTTCATAAGATAATTTTCATGCTTCAAGAGGAAAAAAAAATCTTGATTAAGGTTCTCATAATTCATGCATGAAAGGGTTAAAAGTATAGTCATATTTTGGTAGCCATAAGGTGAAATAGTCATGGAGATACAGTATAAGGTCAGATCTGGATTCCAACATTCCAGTATAGTGATAGCAGATGATTAAGTAACATAGGTTGATCTTAGAAGTTGACCACTGTCAACACTAAACCTTTAAAATGCCATCTGATTTTCACCAGTCCAAACTGGAAATGAAAGGATTATAATACTGGAACTCATGCTCCCTTTGTCTGTGTAGGTTCTCATTTGCCCAGCTCATCATTCTTTCAGGTTCAACTGGAGCTAAACTAGTCCAGCTGAACCGAGAAGAACTACAGATACAGACCCGCTCCCTTTGGACTTTCCAAATATTCCCCTTGTGTCAACGTGATACTGGATAGCAGGGGTGTCAAACTCATTTTAGTTCAGGGGCCACATTCAGCCCAATATGGTTTCAAGTGGGCCGGACCAGTAAAATAATAACAGTGAAAAAATTAAAATAAAATCATGATAATGTTTACGGTACATCTACAAAAATCTGAATAACATGAACAACTGGAAACATCTTAAGAAAACAAGTGGAATTTGAACAATATTATACCTCAGATTATTAGTTTATCCTTTACACATGTGCATTACAGCTTACATTACAATTACAAATGCACAAAACATTTAATAACAGGAAGAATATTAGTAAAATTGCATTTACCTATCTCAAGGCATTTTGGGTTATTCACAATTTTTTTTAAAAGAATAGTTTGTTAATATAAACATTTTCATGTAATTTTACTTTTTTATGCTAAAACAACGAGACATTTTGCTGTTTTAATTATTTATAGGTTTAAGTGGTTCTGACCCACTTGAGCTCTAATTGGTCTGTATGTGGAATCTGAATTTAAATCATGTTGACACCCTTGATTGTTAATATCTTAAGTGTAATTTTTGCATTTCGCAAATTCATCCTACGGGCCAGATTAGACCCTTTGCGGGCCGGATTTGGCCCCCGAACCGCATACCTGTGCTGTATAGAAACAGGAAAGTGTTGGCAAGTGGAAGAGTTTGAAATAATAATATATGAGTGACACATGTCAGATGTTCTTGAATGAAATATAGTGTCTAGTAAATAGAACAAGGACCTGAACTCATACCAGGTCAAAGCAGGAGTGAATTAGCCACACTAAACTAAACTAAACTTACCTCATGTCACTGCAAGTATTTTCCCATTCCAGTTTACACCATTTAGAGCATGAGTGGGATTCAGTGGGCTTGGGCCAAATAGCTCTTATCAAAGCTGTGAATGACCATGGAATTAAAGTCAACTTTACTGTTAGTTTTACTGTATGTACAGCACATACAGAAGACTGAAACTGTAGAACTCTACAGCCCATGATCCATCCATCCATCCATTTTTTGAACCTGCTTTATCCTCACCAGGGTTGTGGGAGTGGAGCCTATCCCAGCTACCTAAGGGCGAAGGCGGGGTTCACCCTGGATGAGTCTCCAGTTCATCGCAGGGTTGACATATAGAGACAAACAACCAATCACAAACAACCAATTCAAACCTATGGGTGATTTAGATTAAACCAATGAACCTGCATCAAGGAAAAAAAAAAAAAATAGAATACTAGAAAAGCGCTTGGAGAGAACTCTGTCAAGGCAGATCAGCCCCTCAGCCCCCCCCCCCCCCCCCCCTCCCCCCCCTCCCCATCACCACCAAAATTTAATCATTTGTTCCTTGTGCCAGTATCAACATTTCTAGAAAATTGCATCAAAATTTGTCCATAACTTTTTGAGTTATCTTGCTAACAGTCAGACAAACCCTGGTGAAAACATAACCTCCGCCATTCCTTGGTGGAGGTAATAACTGTCAATAACAAACGGCAGAAGAACCATATAAATAAAACTTAACTTCAGCCACCAAACAGACTGAAGTTAGAGTTCAAAGCACAGATAGATGGAAGGTTAAAGGCACATCAGTAGGTACCGTTGATCATTTAGTCTGTAATCATTTCCTTGGACAGATAAGAAGATTATTGGTTTGGCCTCAGTGACATCAGCCTCAGTTTATGCTGATATGCAGATGATACTGTCTTTTCCCTGAACAACATTTCACCCTGTGTTTCATAAAGACCATCTGTTTTTCCATTTGAAAACTACCTTTTACTGTTGTTGATCCACCAAGAGAACGGCCGGTGTTTTCAGTGCTTTGCTCAGGCTAAAGGTTCACAAAAGCTGCAATGTGGACGTTTAAGTGAAACTTTGCTTGTGTATGTATTTTGGATTCTTTCATTAGGGCGTCATGTTGAGAATCATGGAGTCATCCACAACATATGGTTTAACACGACCACTCAGGAGAAGAAACAGTACTACATGACTCAGTTTGTGGACTCGTACTGGGATAATGGCAGCCTGCCCATCTGGATCACAGCACAGAGACAGGTTCAGTACCATCACATCTGTTCTGACATCACTCACATTAGCTTTTAGCAGCATTTGTAATATTACAACCCCCAAGTGTGGGCCAGTGTGGAAGAGAAACCAAGTTTAAAAAGAAAGCAGTGATATGAAAATGTGCATATTCAGGCAGTAACACAGTGGTTCCCAACCGTTTTTGGCTCGTGACCCCATTTTAATGTCACAAATTTCTGGAGACCCCAGACATTTTTTTGGCTAAAATTAATTTGTTAGTTTGCTATAATAGTTTGCTATAATATGTTGCAAATAAACGTTAATTTTAGGCAACATTTAAGCTATATAATGTAAATTTTTATTAGTAAGTTTTAACTTTTTTCATAAATCATAAGAAATTTCTGGCAAACCCAGACATTCAAAACGGAAACATTTTATTTGCTAAAATTAATTTATTTTGATTGTGTAATAGTTTGCCATAATATGTTGCATATAATTAACGCCAATTTTAGGCAACATTTAGGCTATATAATGTAAATTTTTATTCCTAAATTTTAATTTTTAATCAATTACTAGAAATTTCAGGCAACCCCATTTGAATTCCAGGCGACCCCACGTGGGGTCCAGACCCCAAGGTTGAAAAACACTGCAGTAACACATTCCAGAAAAGGCTGAAACTGGAACGATTTCGTTCAAACAATGAGTTCAATTAACTATTAGGGAAAAAAAAAAAAAAAATGATAATAATACCAAGATTTTTAAAAGCTGTAGCTTGGAAGTGATTAGAGATAAAGGCAAACTGTCAGTGAGATGGAAGTAAATGAACTCATCTAATTTGCATATTGTGACAAGGTTCAAGGTTACTTTATTTGTACCCGTGGGTAGATTTGTTTTGCAGACGTAGTGATTGCTTTTGGCATTACAGCAAAACATTCATTGAACCTGTTCGGCAGGTACTTGATCGAGCGTCCAGACAGGACAAAAAGTGCTCAGTGTTCCACCATTCATCAGTATAGCAGCATGGATAAGTAAAAGAATAAAATAAATAAATAAGATCAAATAAATAAAAACAAGATGCAATAAAACACTATTAAAAAAAAAAAAAACAAACTAGAGAAGATACAAACAGTGTGGGATAAAAACCAGGTAAGAATATAAAATTTAAAAATTAGAAGTCATAATAATAATAAACAGAGCAAAGAAATAGGATAAATAACTAAAATAAGTAAATAAAGTGCAATGTCACTATTTCTTGTTGAGCTCAGTGATGGCGACAGGAACAAAGCTGTTTTTATAAACGTTGTGTCCTGCACCTTGGGACAAAAAATCTCCATCCAGAGGAAAGGAGCTGAAATTTACCTCGTAAAGGACGGGAGTCATTATTAAGAACTGATGAAGCCATCCTCAGGACCTGTTTAGTGTACATCACACTGTTACATCCTGGAGCGACTCACCCAACACGCTACGGAGATGCTTTTCTCAGCTGTTAGTAAACGGGCTCCACAGAACAACAACAAGCACAACCATAAAACATATAAGCACAACAACCGGCTAACTCACAACAGAACTGGAACAACAACGGGGGTCAAACCTTGTCCGCCCAGTAACAAAAAAACAACACAGAACTGACAGAACACTAAACTGTCCGACACTGTAACCATCGCAAAAATTCAGTGTGTTACGATAATGTTGTATATTACAGGATGTGTTTGAGGGGAATCGGACAAAAGATGCATGACATAGTTTATCACTCAGTGTCTTCGTTCCCTGAAAATCTTTAAGTGTCCTGGAAAGAAAGAAAGAAAGAAATAGAATAGAATAGAATAGAATAGAATAGAATAGAATAGAATAGAATAGAATAGAATGGATCTTTATTGTCACTGTTACAGGACCAATGTAGGTCCATTGATCAGTTCTGTTTAGCAGCAAGTTTATAAAGTGCAAAAAGAAAGAAAGGCTGTCTATAAACTATAAAACTGTAAAACTTGTTGGGGCCCATCTTTTATGGTGAGAATGAAAGAAGCGCAATAACCCTGTAGATTTATAAAAATTTATTACAGAATGATGTTTCAAATTGAAGTGAACAACCAGCAATAATCAGCAATGATCAACACACAGATTCAGAGATAAAGTCTCGCTGTTTGGCGTAAACAGGGTGTAGTCTGCTAAGACTGGACACTGACAAATAAAAGTCAAAGAGCCTTTATACTATGCATGTCATGTATGCATGTTTACTTAAAGCTATACCGTATGATGTGGCATTTTTACGCTTTTCTTTTGTCATCTTAAAATGCTCCTAATAAGCGTGTGTCAAACTAAAATGTAAAAGAAATCCACCAGGTATTGAAATTCAAAAATGTTTAATTCTCATATATTGCTATTTCTGATAAAATTCTGACCAATCATTTTATTCGGTCTGAAAGAAATAATTGGGCGAGCCTGGCTGAGCCTCCTGTCAATCATCCATTACCACCGTCCAGCATCCGATCCATTATCGCCGTCTCCGCATCTGATATGCGTCCCTCTGAATCTGACGCTTCACTCCCGCTGCTCCTCCTGTCACTGACCACAGTCTACTGTCTCAGGATATGTATGGATAGAACTGAAACGCACATGAGGAAGGGAAAAAATGGATTTATGAACAGAAACAACAACTAATGGAACAAACGGGGGTCCGATGAATGAAGGACAGAGATAAAATTCCGCAAGTCAGGTGTACTGGACTAAACAGACAGCTCTGCACAAAGGTCAGCTTTTATGACCATGGGACTCATACAGGTACATGTACTTGGTGTCACACAGTGTAGGATGATAAATGTATGGACTATGAAACCTCAAATGTCCGAAAAATTCACGGATCCCGCACGTTCACAATGCACACGCCCATCGCCTGGGCACCTCATCTCCATGCAGTGAAGACACTGACCCAGTGCTGCACAGACCAGACCCTTAAATACAGGGTCTACTGATGGAACAGGACCTGCGGCAGGTGGATGATGTGTCTGATTACTGAGGGAGGGGTCCACGGACACACCGAAGCAGGCCGGACCTGGACCTCCACCTCCACCGCACACATCAGGGGAGAGGAGGAGAGCATCAGAGCTCAGGCAGGGGGAAGTGGGCGGGGCTTTGGAGGGAGGAGGGTGGTTCATATTCAGACTTTTACTAAGTGCTGTGAGAAATGCCACCTCAGTAGGTATAGCTTTAAGTTCCATAACATGTCCCTACAGTATCTGGTTTTAACTAGATTTTATTGATTTGCTCAGTATCTTCAGCATAACAAGTACAGAGTCTAAAATCGTCAGAATAACAAGTACAAAGTTTAGACAAAATGAATCACCAATAATTCATTTTCCTTCCACAACTATCACATAAAAATAAGACTGAAATACTGAAACCTACTCACAACATACACAACTACAAAGAAATACTGAAAATATATAAAAGGCCAACTCTAAACCACAGATCCAGAAATATATGCAACATATACAGATATACAGAAGGTCCAATTAAGAACAAGGTGCATGAGTTGTGAGTATTTTATTGACCAAATATGAAATAGGCCTGTTCACTGGTTCTGTTTGAACGGGCATTTTCCAAACTCTTCCAAACTCTTCTACGGGTTCTTCTTTCAGTTTTCTTCAGATAAACATCTTGTTGGATCTTCTTCCAGGGTCTAAAAACAGGATCTCTTCATTTCCCTGGAACTGCAGCCACCTACAGAGGAGAGACGGTCCAGGTGAGGCAGGTGGAACCTATGTTCTATGATCACTCCAATGAGGCCGAATGGAGGACAAACGTCCAGAAGGTCATTGGAGACTGGTTCCACCAACAGGACCTGGACTTTGTTTCCTTGTACTTTGGGGAACCAGATCTGGCGGGGCATAAACATGGCCCTGATTCTCCAGAGGTTAAGGAGATGATCCGGCAGGTGGACCGGACCGTGGGCTACATCCGGGACACAGTCCGGGACCACGGCCTCAGCGATCAGCTCAACATCATCATGACCACGGACCATGGGATGACTGCCACCCTGCGGGGCGGCCTGGTTGAGGAGATTCTTCTGTCTAAGATCCCTGGCTTCAGTTTCAGGGACATCCAGTTCCAGCTGTTGGATTACGGTCCTGTTGGGATGCTGCTGCCTAAAGAGGGGCAGCTGGAGAAGGTCTACAAGGCTCTGAAGGGAGCACATCCTCACCTTCATGTCTATAAAAAGGAGGAGGTTCCAGCCAGACTTCACTACAGTACCCATCCTCGACTACTGCCCCTCATCCTCATCGCTGACCCTGGATACATCGTCAACGGGGTGAGTCACTATGACGGTCCAAGCAAACATTCACTGAGTAGAAGAGCAGATGGTTCTATTGCACATTTACAATACCCATGATGCCACAGCAGCGTTCACCAACACAGGTTTCACAAGTGCTCTGGTCTTCAATTCTCGTAATTTATTACCTCTAGAACTCCATCTGACATTGTAATCATTAAGGGTGTAATGATGCATTCATTTGTACTGAACCGTTTCAGTTCAATATGATACAATATGGAGGTGGACCCAACGAATATGTGTAGCCGATGTGAAGAACGCAAACACTCACCTTAAGTGTCCACACGAACCTTGAAGTGGAACACACACAGTCTGAGCAGAGTGGACCCAGGCAGAACCCATGTGGACCCAGGCAGAACCCTTGTGCAGGGTCTCCACCACATACATTCTGGGGCATTGATAAAGGGGGTAACCATGACAACAGAGAGTAGAACAGAGGCACAGAAGCCAGGTCGGACGTTCGAAGCATGTTAAGTTTCACTTTCGGTTTTCGGTAGTTACAGAGTGCACCCCTCCATACATGCCCCCACCCCCCCACTGGTCTGCTTCACTGCTCCAAAAACATACCAAACCAAAAAATTTCTGTACTGTTAAACCCCTAGTAATGATCTATCATTAGTCACATTGAAATGTTACCCCCAGGGTAACAGGGTTAGGGTCAGAGGGTTAAGGCTAGGGTTAGTTAGGGTTAGTGTTAGAGGGTTAGGGGTTAGTTAGTGTTAGGGTTAGTTAGGGTTATGGTTAGAGGGCATTGACATTAATCGGGGAAATGTCATATAAAATCCTCCAACCAGTACATAATGCCCACTCTGAGCATATATTTAACCCTGCATAACCAAACCTAATTTAGCCCATACAGACCCAGAACTATAGTTTTTGTGATGGCTTATCTCATGAATTTCTCTCTTCATTTAACCAAGTGATTTATCACCATTTATTATAATATCATTTGAATTTTTTTCAGTGAAAATTTTCCAGTATTTAATTAACTGTCTTTATAAATGGTCATAAAATAGAAAATTGAAGAAAACATGATATTTAGCAAAATATATCAATAAGTCTACATAAAAACGTGCATGTACAACTAGTATCACTGGTAAACTAAACATGGATTTTATAGTTGAACTAATGTTGCAGAAGATAATAATGTTTCCATGTTCCTACATAGAGGGTTCAGGTTAGCAGATGTAGAACCCTATAGATCAGGGATGTCAAACATGCGGCCCAGGCGCCAGATGCGGCCCGCCAAAGGGTCCAGTTCGGCCCCTGGGATGTTTTTGCAAAGTGCAAAAATTCCACAGTCTTGAATTGAATTAAGCAAAAAAATAATAATAATAAAAATAAAAAAATTAGCTTGAATTAAGGAAAAAATCTTGAATTAAGCAAAAAAAAAAAAAATCTTCAATTTAGTAAAAAAAAAAAAATTCAATTAAGCCAAAAATGAAATCTCAAATTTAGCAAAAAATCTTGAATTAAGCAAAAAAAAAAATCTTCAATTAAGTAAAAAAAATCTTCAATTAAGCCAAAAAAAATCTCAAATTTAGCAACAAATCTTGAATTAAGCAAAAAAAAAAATCTTCAGTTAAGTAAAAAATTCTTGAATTAAGCCAAAAAATATCTTCTATTAAGTAAAAAAAAATCTTGAATTAAGCAAAAAAAAAAAAAAAAAAAAATCTTCAATTAAGTAAAAAAAAAATCTTGAATTAAGCCACAAAAAAAAAATCTAGAATTAACAACCAAATTTTTTTTCTTTGTTTTAGTGCAAAAAATAACATTAAATGATGAAAATGTTTACATTTACAAACTATCCTGTAACAATAAAATGTGAATAACCTGAACAAATATGAACAACCTGAAATGTCTAAAGAAAATTAAGTACAATTTTAACAATTTTCTGCCTGTTCCTCAGTGTTTAGTGTCTTTGTAGATCTGATCTATAATGCACATGGAGAAATGATAAGTTGAGGAATAATATTTTTAAAATTGCACTAAATTTCCTTATGTTTTTTAATTTAAATTTCAGTTTTTTCAGGTTTTTTTTGATTGTTTGTTTGGATAGTTCATAAAAGTAAGTATTTTCATAATTTAATGTTTTTTGTTGTTTGGTTTTTTTTACACTAAAACAAAGACAAAAAATTGGAATTGTCATTATTTATAGATTATTCTGTTATTATTTTTCTGGTCTGGCCCACTGGAGATCAAATTTAGCTGAATATGGCCCCTGAACTAAAATGAGTTTGACACCCCTGCTATAGATACATCTGATGCTGATGAAAAACTGAGAAATTTCATCTTACCTGAATTATTGTTATGATCACCTGACAGGGTTAGTGGTTCA
>NC_043975.1:45842009-45911502 GCF_902148855.1 Sphaeramia orbicularis
CCAAGGAACATTTGAGGAAGAGATGTGTATTTCAAAGTAAAAGCATGTGTGTGTTACTTTGAGTATAGTTTATGCCCTGAAATAGACCTTCAAAATAAAACCCCAAATATGAAACGCGTAAGGGGAATTATGGAACCAGTGGCATTTCTATCTTGTTTTGGGGGGGCTGAAGCACCCCTAAATTTAATCCCAGCACCCCTAAAATTTAAGAATTTATTATTTTTACTTTATGTCCACTTTTAACAATCTAGAAAAATGTCAAAATTATATACAGTCATGGTTGAAACGTAATATATTAACAACAAAAATATAGCCCCCTCAAAATCCCAGACTCGGACTCTGAGCAATCCATCTGCACAGTCATGGTGGGCGGTACTGCAAGATTTGGTATCAATCCAATACCAAGTAAATGCAGGGCCAGTATCACCAATATCAATACCAATACTGATACCGATACTGACACCATACCCATACATTTTAATAATTCAGATGAAGACATCATCACACTGCTAAATCAAAATGAATTCTCATGAGCTCTAAATGTTTTTGTGATTTTTCATTTGGATTATTAGCTAGTTAAAACACAAGACAGAAATTGGGCAAAGTTAACAGTAAAATAGACTAAAACTTGCAGTGCAATAGAACAGTAACAACTATTATAACAAACTAGACCCAAGGGGAACCAGGGGTCATGTTAATAAGTGTTTTACATGTTGTGCATTTCAAATAAAAGTCCAAAACAATAAGTCCAGGGTCCATCTTTGTTATTTTTGGTACTCAATAGAAGGAGCTGTTCTCCTCCTTAAACATATACTGTATATGTGTGTGTGTGTGTGTGTGTGTGTGTGTGTGTGTGTGTGTGTGTGTGTGTGTGTGTGTACATGTGTATATGTATATGTTGAGGAGCTGCTGAATCTAACTGACTTGTCTTCCTCCAGATATCAGGGTTAGGGTTTATTTCTTGTGTGATTCTAATCCATTCCTCTTTGGCTGTGGCTCATCATTTAAATAACCTTCATCAGATTCGATGGTTTGGTGTCAGTTTTCCAAACCCTAAAGGTGTTCTGCTTTTCTTTCATAAATGTGGGAGTGATGATTGTAGCACCACGTTATGTAACAGCGGTGCAATATGTAATAATGTAATCATTTTTCACCTCATTATGTAATAACACTGCATTTTGTTATACAATTCTTGAATGCATTTTGTAATAAACTTTGTCACATTTTGTAATAACTTATTACATATTACAACAGTTATTACAAAATGTGGTGAGTGCACTTTTTAAAAAAAAAAAAAGAAAATATTATCATTTGGTGCTTTATATAATAAACCATCAACATTGATGCCTTGATTGGAAAAACCAGCGAAAGAATAATGATCCTTCTGCCGACCTCATGTCTCATATTGTGTACCACCCCACCCCCACCCCACACACACACACACACACACACACACCGCACATTTTCAGTCAAGTTATGGATCAAGAATATTTAATTATGTAACAATGTGGCAACAGACTGAGATAGAAACAGTATCTCTGGCTCCATCTTATGGCAGTAAAAAAGGAAATACACACACAATCCCAACACATGGGTATGGGTATAGGTATGGGCATGGGTAAACAGGATTTTACCTTTTTTTGTTTGTTTTTTTACATTTTCATTTTTTACCTCCGCCAAGGAGGTTATGTTTTTGTCAGCGTTGGTTTGTCTGTCTGTCTGTTTGTGTGCAAGATAACTCAAAAAGTTATGGACGGATTTGGATGAAAATTTCAGGAAATGTTGATACTGGCACAAGGAACAAATGATTAAATTTTGGTGGTGATCGGGGGTGGGGGGGCCCACTGATCGGCCTTGGTGGAGGTCTGTGCACTCTGAGTGCTTCTAGTTCACAATGTTTCTATGTCAGTCTAACTCAACTGTACATGTTCCATTTACAAATGTTCCTATTTTAAATGATTTCAACTTCAAATTTTGTGTTTCATTTTGACAGTTTTTCTACTGTATGTTTTTTTTTTTCAGGTTCTTCAGTTTTCACTTAAACAACATTAACCAGTTTTGTCAAAGTTCAGCCATGTTCAGCTGAATTTCTCCTTCATATTAATTCAATCATGTTCATCTAGTTTATTCATGTGGTTGATTTAGAGCAGGGCTCTCAAACACACAGCCCGGGCGCCAAATGTGGCCCACCAAAGGTCCCAATCCGGCCCGTGGGATGAATTTGTGAAGAGGAAAATTCCACAGTCAAGGCTATGGAACTCATTTTAGTTCAGGTTCAATATGATCTCAAGTAAAATAATAATAACCTACAAAAAATAATGATTAATTATGAAAATATTTACATTTACAAACTATCCTGTAAATGTAAATAAAATGTCAATAACCTGAACAAATATGAACAACCTGAAATGTCTAAAGAAAATTAAGCACAATCTGAACTATTTTCTGCCTGCTATGAAGTATTAGTGTCTTTGTAGATCTGATCCATAATACACATGTAGAAATGATAAGTTGATACAGAATATTGTTAAAATTGCACTTATTTTTCTTAAGAAATTTCCATTTTTTCAGGTTATTCACATCTTTTTTGTTTGTATAGTTTATAAAAGTAAGTATTTTCATAATTTAATAGGGTTTTTGCACTAAAACACAGACAAAAATCTGAAGTTGTCATTATTTATAGGTTATTATGTTATTCTTTTACTGGTCCGGCCCACTGCAGATCAAATCGGACTGAATGTGGAACCTGAAAGAAAATGAGTTTGAGAGCCCTGATTTAGAGCTTATTTGGATTCCTTGAATTTCATGTCATTAAAGTAGAATATTTGGTGTATGGATGAATGACGGACACTCGAACCTGATAAATGTTCATTACTTTTATTCTGGAGGTATTTTTCCTGGTAGATCAGTGTATTTCCATATTCCCAGCTGTAGAGGTCTGAAGTCTACCAAAAAATATTGATTGGTGAATGTAATCTGTTTGAAAAAAAATGTAACAATAGATTTATTAGTGCTGTTTTGAAGTCAAGGTTGTATCATGATTATTGCAGAGAGATCAGATGGCAGAGGCCCGCCACGCTAACATCTGGTACATTGAACAAAGCACACTCTAAATTTATGAAATGGCCAATCTTGCCAATGGTTACAGAAATTCACTTTAAAATCATAAACAGGATTTATCCTGTAGCAGAGTTCCTTAAGAAAAGATTTAAGTTTGAGGTGGATCAATGCTCCTTCTGCAGCGGTAGTGATGAAACCTTAGAACACTTATTTTTCTTATGGCCTGCATCACACTGTTTTTGGTCAGACATAAAAAAAATTGGATTTCTCTAAAAATTAATGATATTCCATATTTTGAATTATATCATATTATTTTTTATATGGATAATTTGGCCTCATCTGTTTCAGATATCATTCATATAATTTTATTATTGGGTAAATATCATATCTACTGTGCAAAAAGGAAAAATAGCAAGCCCTCCTTTTCTGGATTTACAAACAAATTTAAAATGTTTCTCTTGTCCCTAAGAAAACTAGAAAAAAAAAAAAAGATTGCAATGAAAATAAGCCAGAACATTGTTTGTTACATATCATTTTAATTTAAAAAGTCTTTTCTGTTGCATCTCTGCTCCTTTACTTTAAAATGCCTGATTATTTGCACTGTATTGTATTTGAATGTATTTTTTGCTCTTGCCCTATATATCCCCACGATTTTTGTACTTTATTTTATTTATGTTCATTTGTATTATACTATATTACTATCCTCATTGAGAGTTTGTATTTTTTCACAAGTTATTTAAAAAAAAAAAAAAAAAAAAAAAAAAAAAGAACTCGTCTGAGGTCTATTCTCCTGTAAAGGCCAACATCCCCCCCTGGTGGATCCACTTCTACATTACCACTCACAACAACAACATCCACAGTGGAACACCGGACACAAAGGCTCAGTGGAAACCCCCAGACCCACATAAACAACTGGAACCCATGGAACCCGGTCTGTAGACTTTAACTGTGACGTCACAACACGGTAGGTGGTGGACTTTAATGCACGAGCACCGCGAACAAACTGGGTTTAATGGTCCAGAAGATGAGCTGATGTCTGCAGAATGCACAAAGGAAACTTCAGCAGAGCACCGACTCAAACAGAAAACAGAACCCTAACCGGATTCGGCGGAGTTTCCCGTTTTTGTTCATGTTTTTTTTTTTGTTTTGTTTTGTTTTGTGTCCGCCGCCTTTTGATGCACGAGACGGAACAAAATGGAGGAGAGTGAGCCGCTGTGAAGCTGTTGGAGCTTCATTTCAGAGCCGTGTTTGGACCCTGGCTGGTCTTCACAAGGGGGTCAAGCTTTATTAACAGGCTTTGGACGCAGAGACACACGTAGGACCGGTCACCGAACACCGAAGGAGTTGAAGACACCGTGAAAACGGAAAGTGTAAAGTCACCTGTACTTGGATCAATGTAACCGGATGTGTCCTTCCAAAATAAAAGCGGAAAGTTCACCCCCAGCCTCTGAGATAAAATAGAATATTTAGAAGAAGCTTTTAAAGTGAATGGTTAAAATGAAAAGTGTTCAGACATGAGCGGCTCTGGGGATGCGGACCCCGGCCCCTCCGGGTCGTCTGGGTCCTGCTGGTCCTTCGGCCCCAGCAGCGCGGACACCGGCCTGGGTTTGTCCGCTGGAAGAGTCCTGCCCGGCCGCATCCGGTGCCTGTCTAACCCCGCCCCCCCCGGAAGACTGCCGTCCCTCAGAACCAGAGACATGACCCTGGGGGGGGCGTACAAGAAGCCCAAGGTAATAACAATAATAATAATAATAATAATAATAATGATAGTAGTAGTAGTAGTAATGATAATAATAGTGGTAGTAATAATAATAATAATAATGATAATAATAATAGTACTAGTAATAATATTAGTAGTAGTAATAATAATAATAATAATAATAATAATAACAGTAGTAGTAGTAATAATAATAATAATAATAACAGTAGTAGTAGTAATAATAATAATAATGATAGCAGTAGTAGTAATGATAGTAGTAGTAGTAATGATAATAATAGTGGTAGTAATAATAATCATAATAATAATAGTACTAATAATAATATTAGTAGTAGTAACAATAATAGTAGTAATAGTAATATTAATAATAATAATAATAGTAGTAGTAGTAGTAGTAGTAGTAGTAATAATAATAGTATAGGGATGCACCGATACCACTTTTTTCCAGACCAAGTATGAGTACGAGTACTTCCATTTGAGTACTTGCGATACCGAGTACCAATACGAGTACTTAATAATCCCATTCCAGTTGTTAGTTTCTTTTGTAAATGTGCTTCATTGTCGTTGTCATTAGTCTGACTGGAACCAGGTGCTGTTACTGACATTTAATGTGTTGGAATGAGCGTTTGTCAATTAATCCACCAGGGGGCGCCGCTCTGAATTACTGAAATACTGGATAAATACCACAAAGAAGAGGAAAGTTTTATGAGAAGAAGAAAGTCAGTAATAGTAAACCTGTAGACAACAGAGGTAACACTACTGTGATACTAATAATGCAGCATTTTCGCTAGTAAGGTTTAAAAGCTTAGCTTCAGCAGGTAGAGAAAAGAGAAATGGGTGATAAGTTTGGTTGTCACTTCCGCTGGCGGTGGTCTGCACCGCTCCGTATCCCCAGTGGTTCCCGCTGGTATTCTCCGTCTAGGTACGCATCTGCCAGCACCTGGAAAACAGATGGAATGTACGCAGAGGACTGACAGAACACTGCGTCTGTATCTGTCTGTGTCTTTAATGTTACTTGCAGTCAGCGTTACTTTTATCACCGTCATTTATTTTGAAAAATCTCCACACTCTTCACACTCCCCACACATTACTCCACCTGCCGCACTGAACTGGGAATGTCACACAGCCATAAGTGGTGTCGGTGCATTTGTATGGGATTACTTTTACGAGTACGAGTACAAGTACACACACTGAGTATTGGAGCTAATGCCCGATATTCGTATCGGAATCGGTGCATCCCTATAATAGTAGAAGTAATAATAATATTAATAATAATAATAGTAGTAGTAATAATAATAATGATGATGATAATAATAATAATAATGTTAATAATAATGATAAGACAAGACACGGAGGTAAAAACATTCAAGTCCATCACTAAATACTTTAATTATAGAATTATTGTAATATAATTTAAGTTTTGATTTTGAATTTTGAAAAATACAACAATGTATTCAATTTAAAAATAAGTGTATATAAAGTTTTTTCAGGTTAAATATAATTTTGATTCACTTCAGTAATTCTTTTGAACAAATTTTAATTTTTCACCTTCACTTATATTTTAATTTTTGGGGTTTTATTTTTTTCAGATGCATGTTTTATCTTTTCAGATTCAGATTTTTTTTTTACGGTTTAAAATCTTATTATTTCATTTTCAGATCTTTTTTTGCTTTCAATTTTTTTTTTTCACTTTCAGATCTCTGTTTCGCTTTCAGATCTCTTCTTTTCGCTTGTTCAACTTTTGGCCCTGATGTGGTGTGGAGGGCGTGGCCTCAACTGAGAGGGGCGTGGAATCATGAGTGACAGCATGACAAAAAGTCTCAAGAGATCTGAAACTGAAAAAAAAAGATTTGAAAGTGAGAAAAAGATCTGAAAGGAAAAAAATAAGATTGGAATCTAAAAAAAAGGATCTGAATCTGAAAAGATAAAACATGCACCTGAAAAAAATAAAACCTCAAAAATTAAAATATATATGAAAGTGAAAAATGAAAATAAATAATTTATTCAAAAGAATTACTGAAGTGAATCAAAATTATATTTAACCTGAAAAAACTTTTCATACATTTATTTTTAATTTGAATACATTGTTGTATTTTTCAAAATTCAAGATCAAAACTTCAATTTTCAGTTTCAAATTTAATTTTGTCATATACAAAACTTATGGTCCCAGATTGGCTCCATATTAATGGAGCAGAGGTTGCATTGACGTAGTTTTAGTTAAATTATCTTTGTTTCTTGTTTGATAGAAAACCTTTGAGCCAAATGTCCACGCTGTGAGGAAAAGCAAAGATGAGTAAGTAACGTCTGAGCTGCATTAAACAGCCTTTAAACGTCACGAGCAGCTTTAATAGTGGAAGTGTTTGACTTTATTTAGGTTAAAAGGAAAAATACAAACAGCATCGAAACCACAGAGAACGGAGAGAGAAGAAAAGAAGAGAGAGAAGAGAGAGAAGAGAGTGAGGAGGAGAGAGAGGCCTCCCACCATCCAGTCCCACTCCATATTTGAACAAGGTCCAGCAGACAGCAGCCGCAGACCAGGTGTGAAAGGGTTAATACTGATGAATGAGTGAACCAGACCAAGAATGAAAGGGTTAATACTGATGAACGAGTGAATGAACCAGACCAAGTATGAAAGGGTTAATACTGATGAGAATGAAAGGGTTAATACTGATGAATGAGTGAACCAGACCAAGAATGAAAGGGTTAATACTGATGAATGAGTGAACCAGACCAAGTATGAAAGGGTTAATACTGATGAACGAGTGAATGAACCAGACCAAGTATGAAAGGGTTAATACTGATGAATGAGTGAATGAACCAGACCAAGAATGAAAGGGTTAATACTGATGAATGAGTGAATGAACCGCTCCATCCTGTGTGTTCAGGTTGTCGAGGCGTGACCGATGTGCGTGACTCCACCTCCTCTTCTGTGTGTAAACTGGTGAAGAAGGAGTCTGAGGAGGATGAGGAGGAGATCCTAAATAAACTGCACAGGGATGATGTGAGTACACAAGCCTTACACATAAGCCTTTTTGAATAGGTACGTTTGTAGTCTAGTTTTAAAAGAGTCCAGGCTCTGAATTTCTCTGTCTTTTTCTGTATTTCTGTCTTTTTCTGTATTTCTGTGTTTTTCTGTATTTCTGTCTTTTTCTGTATTTCTCTCGGCTCCACCGTTCAAACCAGTGTTAGATGGTTGAATGTTCCCTGTGCTTGATCTCCACAGTTCCCCATGAACCTGTAATCAAATATTTTTGTCTTGTGATGACACAGTTTTAATAAGTGTAACTGAGTTTGTACTCCTCAACCTGGACAAAGGTGATACTGACAAACAGGAATAAAACAGAGAATGTGTCTGAAAACAGAAGGATTCCAGCCTTTTCTGTCCAACTGGAACTAATGCACTATAACATGAACTTGATGTGTGGATCTGTTTTCAGATTCTTTTCATTGAATAGAACATCATCAGTGTTAAACATACACACTGTGACTGAAGTTACTCAGAAGTAACTAAGTAACAGAAGTACCCATGTGTCATCCTCCTCAGTCACAGACAGTATATTCATGTTCTTTGACTGTAGTAAAACAGGTGCAGCTTTAACTCCAGACAGAATATGAGTTTACAGGTGACCAATGACAGGCCCCGACAGGTGTCATCAATGGAAAAAACTGATGGAATGTAGGACAAGACGCTGACAGGATGAGTGGTGCTTTACTTTAGTGCAGCTCAGACAGCGGTCTGACCCTAAAACCACACAAACTGGTCTTAAACTGCAAAATCCTTCAGTTTATAGATGACCTGGATCTGGAGAACAGGTCCAAGCTGAAGCCCATCCAACTGCCGCTGTGCCGGTCTGTGGCCATGAAGAGTCCAGGTCTGAGCAGATCCTCCTGTAAGAGCCTCCTCCACTGTACAGTCCACATCAGACCACATCAGAGACCGCATCAGAGACCACATCAGAGACTGCATTAATGACCGCATCAAACCACATTAGAGACCCCATCAGAGACAACATCACAGTCCACATCAGACCACCTCAGTCCACCTCAGTCCACATCAGAGACCGCATCAGAGACCGCATCAGAGACCACATCAGAGACCACATCAGACCACATCAGAGACCGCCACAGAGACCACATCAGAGACTGCATTAAAGACCGCATCAAACCACATTAGAGACCCCATCAGAGACAACATCACAGTCCACATCAGACCACATCACAGTCCACATCAGACCACCTCAGTCCACATCAGAGACCGCATCAGAGACCGCATCAGAGACCACATCAGAGACCACATCAGACCACATCAGAGACCGCCACAGAGACCACATCACAGTCCGCATCAGACCACATCAGAGACCACCTCAGTCCACATCAGACCACATCAGTCCACCTCAGTCCACATCAGACCACCTCAGTCCACATCAGACCACATCAGACCACATCAGAGACCGCATTAAAGACCACATCAGAGGCCCCATCAGAGACAACATCCAGTCCACATCAGACGACATCACAGTCCACATCAGTCCACCTCAGTCCACATCAGACTACATAAGAGACTGCATCAGAGACCACATCAGACCACATCAGAGACCGCCACAGAGACCACATCACAGTCCGCATCAGACCACATCAGAGACTGCATCAGAGACCACCTCAGTCCACATCAGACCACATCAGTCCACATCAGTCCACCTCAGTCCACATCAGACCACATCAGACCACCTCAGTCCACATCAGTCCGCATCAGAGACCACATCAGAGACCGCATTAAAGACCACATCAGAGACCCCATCAGAGACAACATCACAGTCCACATCAATCCACATAAGAGACCGCATCAGAGACCACATCAGACCACATCAGAGACCGCCACAGAGACCACATCACAGTCCGCATCAGACCACATCAGAGACCACCTCAGTCCACATCAGACCACCTCAGTCCACATCAGACCACAGCTCTCTGCTCTTCTGTTCAGGTGTCTATGGTTCCGTTGTATGTGGTCCAGAGAACCCGCCTCCGCTCAGACCTCAGTCCACTGGAGGTCCGGGTCCAGCCGTCTGCGGCCGAACCGAGCCCAGACCACCTCAGCCGTCCTTGGTGGATCTGCTGCAGGAGCTCAGCCTGTCCGGATCAGAGGAGCTGTTCTTCATGCAGCTGCCGGACTGTATGCCCTTCAGAACCAAGAAGGAGACGCACAAGGAGATGCACAAGGAGAGGAGGACTGAAGACAAGAGACCTGGACATGTACACACACACTCACACAGACACGTACATATACACAGACATACACACACACAGACACCAACACGCACATACACATACACAAAGACACATACACAGACACAAAGACACATACACAGACACAAGAAGACGTTTTTTCAGTTTCAGTTTTACATTCAGTTTAACTGGTTCTGACTGGTTCTAACTGGTTCTGACTGGTTCTAACTGGTTCTAATGTGTGTGTGACTGTGCAGGAAGTGGTGGCGAAGGAGGCGTGTCCTGTGCTGTCACAGTTCCCAGAGGGGTTTCTGGGTAAACTGCAGATCCGGAGGTCGGGATCGGTGGTGCTGAAGGTGGGAGAGGTGGTCATGGATGTGTCGGAGGGAGCGGCCTTCTCCTTCCTGCAGGTACTGACACCAGAACCAGAACCAGGTCCCATAGAACATGTGCAAGGTTTGGTGTCGGTTGTGTCCCAGCTGGACTTTTCTGACATGGTTCAATGGTCCTGACATGATGGAGTGTTCATGAAGGTGAAGCAGTGATTAACAACACTCATGTAGAAGAACAGCTTCATTTGACCCTGAACAAAGACAAACACACATCTACAGCTAAAGGAATAAAAGAAAAACACATCTACGACTAAAAGAATAAAAGAAAAACGCACATCTACGGCTAAAAGAGTAAAAGAAAAACGCAGTCTACGGCTAAAAGAATAAAAGAAAAACGCATATCTAGTTAAAAGAATAAAAGAAAAACGCACATCTACAGCTAAAAGAATAAAAGAAAAACGCACATCTACGGCTAAAAGAATAAAAGAAAAACGCATATCTACAGTTAAAAGAATAAAAGAAAAACGCACATCTACAGCTAAAAGAATAAAAGAAAAACGCACATCTACGGCTAAAAGAATAAAAGAAAAACACACATCTACAGCTAAAAGAATAAAAGAAAAACACACATCTACAGCTAAAAGAATAAAAGAAAAACGCACATCTACGGCTAAAAGAATAAAAAAAACAAATCTACGGCTAAAAGAAAAACGCACATCTACGGCTAAAAGAATAAAAGAAAAATGCAAATCTACAGCTAAAAGATAAAAGAAAAACACACATCTACAGCTAAAAGAATAAAAGAAAAACGCACATCTACGGCTAAAAGAATAAAAGAAAAATGCAAATCTACAGCTAAAAGATAAAAGAAAAACACACATTTACAGCTAAAAGAATAAAAGAAAAACGCACATCTACAGCTAAAAGAATAAAAGAAAAACACATCTACGGCTAAAAGAATAAAAGAAAAACGCATATCTACAGTTAAAAGAATAAAAGAAAAACGCACATCTACGGCTAAAAGAATAAAAGAAAAACGCATATCTACAGTTAAAAGAATAAAAGAAAAACGCACATCTACGGCTAAAAGAATAAAAGAAAAACACATCTACAGCTAAAAGAATAAAAGAAAAACACATCTACGGCTAAAAGAATAAAAGAAAAACACATCTACGGCTAAAAGAATAAAAGAAAAACACATCTACGGCTAAAAGAATAAAAGAAAAACACATCTACAGCTAAAAGAATAAAAGAAAAACACATCTACAGCTAAAAGAATAAAAGAAAAACACCCCTACGGCTAAAAGAATAAAAGAAAAACACATCTACGGCTAAAAGAATAAAAGAAAAACACACCCCTACGGCTAAAAGAATAAAAGACAAACACACATCTACGGCTAAAAGAATAAAAGAAAAACACACATCTACAGCTAAAAGAATAAAAGAAAAACACACATCTACAGCTAAAAGAATAAAAGAAAAACGCACATCTACGGCTAAAAGAATAAAAGAAAAATGCAAATCTACAGCTAAAAGATAAAAGAAAAACACACATCTACAGCTAAAAGAATAAAAGAAAAACGCACATCTACAGCTAAAAGAATAAAAGAAAAACACATCTACGGCTAAAAGAGTAAAAGAAAAACGCACATCTACGGCTAAAAGAATAAAAGAAAAACGCATATCTACAGTTAAAAGAATAAAAGAAAAACGCACATCTACGGCTAAAAGAATAAAAGAAAAACACATCTACAGCTAAAAGAATAAAAGAAAAACACATCTACGGCTAAAAGAATAAAAGAAAAACACATCTACGGCTAAAAGAATAAAAGAAAAACGCACATCTACGGCTAAAAGAATAAAAGAAAAACACATCTACAGCTAAAAGAATAAAAGAAAAACACATCTACAGCTAAAAGAATAAAAGAAAAACACCCCTACGGCTAAAAGAATAAAAGAAAAACACATCTACGGCTAAAAGAATAAAAGAAAAACACACCCCTACGGCTAAAAGAATAAAAGACAAACACACATCTACGGCTAAAAGAATAAAAGAAAAACACACATCTACATTTAAAAGAATAAAAGACAAACACACATCTACGGCTAAAAGAATAAAAGAAAAACACACATCTACAGCTAAAAGAATAAAAGAAAAACACCCCTACGGCTAAAAGAATAAAAGAAAAACACATCTACGGCTAAAAGAATAAAAGAAAAACACACATCTACATTTAAAAGAATAAAAGACAAACACACATCTACGGCTAAAAGAATAAAAGAAAAACACACATCTACGGCTAAAAGAATAAAAGAAAAACAAATCTACGGCTAAAAGAAAAACGCACATCTACATTTAAAAGAATAAAAGACAAACACACCCCTACGGCTAAAAGAATAAAAGAAAAACACACATCTACAGCTAAAAGAATAAAAGACAAACACACATCTACGGCTAAAAGAATAAAAGAAAAATGCAAATCTACAGCTAAAAGATAAAAGAAAAACACACATCTACGGCTAAAAGAATAAAAGAAAAACACACATCTACAGCTAAAAGAATAAAAGAAAAACACACATCTACGGCTAAAAGAATAAAAGAAAAACACACATCTACAGCTAAAAGAATAAAAGAAAAACGCAAATCTACGGCTAAAAGAATAAAAGAAAAACGCACATCTACGGCTAAAAGAATAAAAGAAAAACGCACATCTACGGCTAAAAGAATAAAAGAAAAACACATCTACGGCTAAAAGAATAAAAGAAAAACACACCCCTACGGCTAAAAGAATAAAAGAAAAACACACCCCTACGGCTAAAAGAATAAAAGAAAAACACACATCTACATTTAAAAGAATAAAAGACAAACACACATCTACGGCTAAAAGAATAAAAGAAAAACGCACATCTACGGCTAAAAGAATAAAAGAAAAACGCACATCTACAGCTAAAAGATAAAAGAAAAACGCACATCTACAGCTAAAAGAATAAAAGAAAAACACATCTACGGCTAAAAGAATAAAAGAAAAACGCACATCTACGGCTAAAAGAATAAAAGAAAAACGCACATCTACGGCTAAAAGAATAAAAGAAAAACGCACATCTACGGCTAAAAGATAAAAGAAAAACACACATCTACAGCTAAAAGAATAAAAGAAAAACACATCTACGGCTAAAAGAATAAAAGAAAAACGCACATCTACGGCTAAAAGATAAAAGAAAAACACACATCTACAGCTAAAAGAATAAAAGAAAAACACATCTACGGCTAAAAGAATAAAAGAAAAACACATCTTCGGCTAAAAGAATAAAAGAAAAACACACATCTACGGCTAAAAGAATAAAAGAAAAACGCACATCTACGGCTAAAAGAATAAAAGAAAAACGCACATCTACGGCTAAAAGAATAAAAGAAAAACGCACATCTACGGCTAAAAGATAAAAGAAAAACACACATCTACAGCTAAAAGAATAAAAGAAAAACACATCTACGGCTAAAAGAATAAAAGAAAAACACATCTTCGGCTAAAAGAATAAAAGAAAAACACACATCTACGGCTAAAAGAATAAAAGAAAAACACACATCTACGGCTGAAAGAATAAAAGAAAAACACACATCTACGACTAACAGAATAAGCCCAACTGTCCCTGGTCTCGTTGTCCTTCCAGCTCATGTCTCAGTTGAACACACTCAGTGCTTTTGCAGTAAATCTGTTGGTGTTTGTTACAGGTGTCTGATCAGTTTGAAACACTGTCTGTGTGAACCATCAGCGTTACTATGGAAACCATGTCCTCTTCCTCTTTTGCAGCAACTGGTGTCTGTGCGTCTTTCTGACGGTCAGACTGGAGACATGATGGTCTTGGGAAACGTCCGTCACAAACTGGTTTTATCGCCGGACTTCCACACGTTCCTGCAACAAACGGCAGCGCAACAGCAGCAACAATCCTGACAACGGACATGCTAAGGACACCCTAAGGACATGCTAAGGACATGCTAAGGACACACTACGTACACACTACGTACACACTAAGGACACCCTGAGGACACGTTAAGGACACACTGATACTACAGACACATGATACTATGGACACACTGATGTGATGTGGTGATCAGTGTGATACTTTGCAGATCTGTCCCTAGGACAGTGGTTCTTAACCTGGGTTCGATCGAACCCTAGGGGTTCGGTGAGTCAGTCTCAGGGGTTCGGTGGAGGTCAAGACACACACTCGACTCATTAGTCGGGTGTGTGTGTTGGGCTAGGTCCGTGTATGTAAACAAACGGCTTCGGAGACTCTTTCTCTGATTGACATCCAATATACGCGGTGTATTGTTGTTGCTTATAGCACTACAACACATCCGGAAGTGTTTATAATCTCTTCCACTCGTCAGACGATGAATTATTTGAGTATTTTCCACATCGTTGTTATGACTTTTGCTACTTCCTGTTAACCACGGAGGCAGCCATGTGTAGCGTTTGTTTACATTTTTCGGTCACTGCACTGGTCAGTTACAATCATGTGACGACCGACGCACCGTCGCGGATGGAGAAATCGTATTACGCTAAAGCCGAGCTAGTGCCGTAATAAAACAACGATCACAAAAATACTGAAGGAGTATAACGAGAACTTTTTTTTGATACACTACATGCAATTATCTTTTTTGGTAGTATTAAAAAAGGTCATGTCTTTGTGAAAAGGTATGTAATTTGTTGTGAGTTCATGCACTGTATTGGTTTTGTTCTTTGAACACAGTTATGTTAATGTACAGTTCATTTTGTGCACCAGTAAAACATATACCTGTGTCTTGAATTTGAAAAAAATCACATTTTATTTTTTAATAAAGAAGGGTTCGGTGAAAGCGCATATGAAACTGCTGGGGTTCAGTACCTCCAACAAGGTTAAGAACCACTGCCCTAGGAGTTGAATGTCTTGTAAATAGAAGAGAATCCAACAGCAGGGTTCTCACTTGGATTTTTTCACAGCGTAGGGGCACCATGTGGCAAGTGATGTTGCTGGGTGGGCGTCAGACAATACCAAGGCACACAAAAGGGTGTTAATTATATTGTTCTCATTTCCTGTCTGCAGCGCTTTGCACCAAGACAAAGGAATATATTTTTTCAAATTCAAATCTCGTTATCATTATGCTGGACGATCACACACACACACACAAAAAAAACACCGCTACGCTGGTTGAAAGACAGCGTCGCGGGTCAAATCTCAGCATCGAGGCCCTGACGTTCAATGACGCTAGCGAGAACCCTGAACAGGATCAGTCCTTTCACATCATGTTCACTGGACTGGATGAAGCGTCCTGTTGTGTTCATCAAACACCAGTTATTTATCCTGTCCCAGTATCAGTCCAAAGTCAGTTGACTGTACTTTCTTACATGTGAAGTGTTGTAGTTTTGTCTTATGCAGTAATAGTTCTCCTCTGTGTTCAGTGTTTGTACAGACACATTAGCCTGTTATTCTTTTGACTCATTCTGTCTTTTATACAGCGTTAAAGGTCATATAGAAACATCCTTGTAGAAAAGTGTATTTAATGTTTATTCAATAAAGACAGTACAAAGAAAACAGAGTAGAGCTAAATACATTCTACAGCAGAATTAACGGTCAATACTGGAAATGACTAAACAAACACTGGCTGGATCGGTTAGAGCTGTACTTGGAACTGGTCTTTATTTGAAACTAAACTTAAACCTTTTTCATAGTGGGCTCATTAGAGAAGGAAGAGAAAAGGTGTTAATGATTGAATGAACTCAGGCTTTTTCATCAACATGTACTTGGACCGGGTCAGAACCCACAGTTTGGTCACTGGGGTGTTCTTCTCTGACTTGCTTTGAAAAGTGAAATCACTGGAAATAGTATGAACATCTACTACACAAATCTACATTGTTTTACTAATGAGGAAAAAGGTTGTTTTTTGAATAACATGTACTTAACTTTATCATACACATTTCTACTGTAAATGGCAACAGTGTATTAGGGCTACTTAAGAAAAAAAATACACTTGTCACAACAGGAATAAAGTCAATATTTAACGAGGAGAAAGTCGTAGTTTTAAAAAACTCATTTAACGAGGATAAAGTCGTTATTTAACGAGAATAGTCGTTAATTAACAAGAATAAAGTTGTAGTTTTAAAAAACTCATTTAACAAGTATAAAGTTAATTAACAAGAATAAAGTCGTTTTAAAAAACTCATTTAACAAGAATAAAGTTGCTAATTAACAAGAATAAAGTCATTTAATGAGAATAAAGTCATAGTTTTAAAAAACTCATTATTTAATGAGAATAAAGTCGTTAACAAAAATAAAGTCTTTGATTAACGAGAATAAAGTCATTATTTAACGAGAATAAAGTCGTACTTTTATGAGATTAAACTCGTAATATTTTGAAAATTCGACAGTTTCTGGTTTTACAGTGAAGGCAACAAAGAAAGCAGTAGCTTTCCCTTCTGTTGGACTCAAAAAGTAGGAGTAGAATCCTCAGTTTGTTCAGAAACACTAAACCCTCTGTATAGTTCTCTGCTGTTTCCACTGATAGCCCTACAGCTGACCACTTCAACAGTTTCTCCTCCACAGAAGAGGCAGTTTGCTACAAATCAGTACTTACAACAAACCCAAACGTGTGCAAACTCACTTTAAAGTCCTTATACTAATGTGTTGATGGGAGGATAGACTCAGTATTTGGCCTTTGTGCCTAACCCCCAAATGAAAGGAGAACTGCACTAAATGTTCCAAGTTCTACATTAGTCAATGAGTGGGTACGACCTCTCATATTATGACTTTATTCTCATTAAATAATGAGTTTTTTAAAACTATGACTTTATTCTTGTTAAATAACCACTTTCTCGTGGTGACAAGCATTTTTTTTTCTTATGTGGCCCAATATGCCATCGTAGTAAATGGCTGCATTGTACAACATAAGGTTAAGTGGTACCGCAGTAGTGACAGTAGAAACACACCCGTACGTGGCCTGTTGTGTCTGTGCATCATGTTTTTATCCACAGTTGGAAGCTCAGGTGGGACTGGTCCAGTTTGTCCAACCAGGAGGTCTGAGTGACTGTTGGTTGAACCACCGGTGATGTCCGTTACACCTGCTGTGATGTTCCTTCACACGTCAACCTCACTACGGAAAAGGTCCATGGACGGTTCACTTAGCACCGATGGACTGACGTGTGTTTACCTTTCTGTTCCCATGGTAACAGCCAAGTCAAACATCTACGCTTCACACACCTGTAAGGTCAGTTTGACGAAGACTTCATTAGAAATTTGTTTTTGGAAATTTATTTAGTTCAAGAACCATGTAGCAACTTCAAAGAATGAGGTTTAAAAAAAAAAAAAGAAAAAAACACTAGGCGTATAATCCTCATGCAAGAGCACTTCTGTGTGTGGAACGTCTGTTTTTAGTTCAGTGGATTCATAAGCAATGGAGTTGGACACTGAAGACGTCCACACACATAGGGTGAGGGTGCGTCCCCCATCTGTCTACGTGAAATACATGGACAACAAAATGAAATCATACTGATATTATCAAAGGGACGTCGAAGTGATGGAGCTGAGGACGTATACACAACCCAAAACTCACAGGTGTGTATTTTCCAGACACAGCAGTGACCTTTACTCTCCTGAACACTGAAGATCCACTAAAATGGAGGGGGGGGGGTCTGCAGCTCTGGTCCCAATGACAGTGGTGTTTTGCTTTCATTATGTTTGGTTTCAGTGGATGGAGGCGTCGCTGAGCAGACACAGGAGGATGCTGGGAAATGACTGAAGCTCTAAACACATCTTGCTCTGACTCTTCAAACTCTGTTCTGATGAACCTACGGACAATGATGACGACAGAAAAAACCTGTTACTGTCAAGTTTGGGGGGAAAAAGGGGCTAAGTCATGGGTACTTCCTGTTGTCCGTTGTAATGGAAACGTGTTTTCCTGTAGAGTCAGGTGTTCTTGGTGGAGCTGCTCTTTGTCTTTCTGGCTGCTTGTGCCTTCCCTTTCACACCGGTCTTTTTGGCTGCTGTGCTGGTGCTGGTGCTCTTCGCCTTTGTCTTGGCCTTCGTCTTGGTCTTGGCGCTCTTCTTGGAGGCCGTGGTGCTCCGACCTGTAGCTTTCTTCCTAATGGACAGGCTCTGCTCTCGCACCAGGTCTTCCCGTCCTATCTCCACCATGTGGTCCTCCCACGACTTCATCTCGTTCTTGTAACGGATCTTGTCGTCCTCAGCCAGGTGTGTGTAGACCTGACACATGGAGGAAAAAAAAAAGGTCAACATTGAAACCAGTTTAAAGGCCTTATCGACACGACGACAGCGCGAGAGCTGTGTCTGACCTGTTTCTGGTGGCTGAACAGATTCTTCCAGTCCTCAAACAGTGACTTCATCTTTGCCTGAATGAAAAACACACCAGGGTAATTGGACAACTGCTGAAAATAGGACCAAGTATCAAGAACCAGTTGAATGTATGAGGTTGTCAGGTACTGTCTATGTTCCAGTCCTTTGGTCTGGATGCACATCAATCTAACTATAGAAGTGGACGGGACTTTCACTGGAGGAGAACTCAACTCATCCAATCACAGTCCATATATGACTTCTATCAGTGATCAATAGGAACGAGACTGATATCTGGAACCATTTACATGTTCTAAACCACAGGTGTCAAACTCCGGTTGAGGGCCGCTATCCTGCATGTTTTAGATATTTTCCTCTTACAGCCACACCTGGTTCAATTAATGATCAGCTCATCATCATGCTCTGCAGAAGCCTGATAACGATGGAATGGCTTCCAGGTTTGATGGAAGAGGGAAACATCTAAAACATGCAGGATACCGGCCCTCGAGGATCTGAGTTTGACACCCCTGTTATAAACCATCAACATATAGACCATTAGAAGGAAAGGATCATTTAGAATATTTAAAAAAAATCATCAAAAATAAAAAATAAAAATTTCTCAAAACTGTGAACAAACTTTGTAGACATTGACCCCAAGAAGAAACATGTAACATCTGAAATGAATCCGACAGTAGTTTCATTGGAGAAGATGCTAACGAAGACGACGACGAAGAAGATGAAGGCGATGAAGATGAAGACGACGATGATAACGAAGATGATGTAGAAGACAACAAAGATGAGGACAAAGACGACAACGAAGAAGATGAGGACAACCAAGATGACGACGCTGGACACGGTGCCTTCACAATAGCTCATGGTGTATCAGCCGGTGAGATAAAAACTAAAACTAACAGTGAACTAGAGCTGCAATGAGTACTCGAGTAATTTGAGTACAAAAAAATCCTAAAATCTTATTTTTTTTTGCCTCAAGTATTCATTTGATTATTAATTCTGTTAAGCCACTCTAGCTTGGACCGCTGTTCACTGCCAGGACCCGGTGCTTGGTACCCGGGACAGGCATGCCCCTCCCCCACACCCAGACACACCCCCTCTGGGTGAATCAGAAGGATGGGCAGCAGCCCCAGTGAGGAACCAGCTGTTCATCCATGCAGGTGTCATGGCTGAGGTTGAATATCGGGGGAGTCACCCTGTCCACACCTGTCTGAAGGCTGCCAGCCTGTCCGCCGCACTGCGACAAACGCAGGCAGGACCGGGATAGTCGGTGATCGAAGCGGATCATGACGTTGATGTGTTAGAATGGCTTTAGGGACATGGTGGAGCCAAACACAGACCGAACTGTCTGTTTGTCCCACATGCTGCGGGTTGCAGGGGCGGTACACCCCCACCGGCAGGAGGAGGCCCAAATACACGCACATATGTGGGGTTGGTACCGGTCTGGTCCCAGACGGACCGTTTTCCCTGGAGGCTGGTCTAGTCCATGGTCATCTGGACTATCTGGTCAGTGAGACAGAAGTTGAAACCCCCTCCAGGCTCCTGATCCAGGCCATGGTCACCCCGGTGGCCGTGGGAAAATAGCAAAGGTATCCTTGCATCCTTGCAGACTAGAACTACATCTGCAAATGGACGTCCATCAGTCCTGGTGCATCTATAGCCTGTCTGTCCATGGGAGTGGATCTCTCCTTCACTGTGGTTCTCCCCGAGGTTTCTCCCTTTTCCCACTGGGTTTTGAGTTTTTCCTTGCCGAGAAGGAGGGTCTAAGGACGGGGGATGCCCTGGACACTACTCATTTTCTTGCTGTTTATTTGACTGTTGTTTACTCCAACTGCCTCTGTAAAGCCCTTTGAGATAACCTTGTTGTGATATTGGGCTATACAAATAAAGTTGAATTGAACTGAATTGAAAGGTGGGGGGGCACGGTATTCAAGAGTATCCAAGAGATCCATCCCCCTCACGTGAACCTCGTCTATACTGAAATCTTGCTCTATCGTGTCAGGTAGTGACGCAAAGTCAGAAATGCCCATGTCTTCTACCCTGCTCCTCTTCAGACCCACCTGCAGCCGCAATCGAATTATTGTTTAAAAATGAAAAAAAATTAAAATCCAATTACTTGATAAATCGCTGAAATTTTCGGTAAAACACTGGACTTTAAATAGAATCTACAGCTGCAGCCCTACAGTGAACTAAATCATTTTGTTAAGGGAAAAGACAATGACTAAATAAGTCCAACCTCCAGTGTTGAGTAGAACCATACCCCTGACCCCCCTACCCCCTACCCCAGTGATGAGCTGCTGACCTGTGTGGTGGCTCCTCTGGCCTCTTCAAAATGCTCCGACATGAAGATGTTGAAGGCAGAGCGAGGACGTTTCGGTTTTCCCAGGCTGGTTAACTCCTGACGCGCGCGCACACACACACACACACACACACACACACACACACACACAGAAGGCAGTGGAAAAGATGAGCTTCCATATGTATGACACTGATCTGCCAACACTAATAACAGATCTTCAATCTCATGCTCTAGGACAAACATTTGCTATTCTTTTCTGTCTGTTATCAGCCTTTCATCTGTTGAGGAGTTATGTAATGTTCAACTCTTTGTAAGTCTCCCATATAAAAGTTATGTCATCCACAGACCAGTTTGGTTTTGTAAAAACTCCTCCTCCTTGTTTCCAACTACTGAGGCGTTTCCTTTTCAGTCTGACTGGGCTGTGGCTGATTATTACTGAAATATTCAGGTAAATGTAAACACACTGTTCAGCTCATTGATTACTTGATGGATCGTGTTTTGTTTTTGTTTGTTTTTTAATTGTGTTCTAAAGGTTTCACAGAGCTAACATAACCACACAGCACAAAATAGATTCAAAGAAGGCTTCTTTAGCAAGGTTATAATAGTTTTGGATTTTTCATTATAGTTTAGTTTTACTTAGTTTTGACTTTTTTTCTCTAATTCAGTTAGTTTTAATTAGTTTTTAGAGCAGGTTTGCTAGTTTTTATTAGTTTTTGTTTTTTTGTTCTAAATGCTTCATTTTAGTTTAGTTTTATTTTTATATCTTTTCTCTTCTTTGCCGTTGTATTCAAATAAATCCCAGACAGGACTCTGCTGCTTTCTCCCAACTTTAGTCTCCATGTTTCCAGGTAGAGTGGGGACGAGAAGACGACTGTAAACAACGAGTGACGAGAAGTGATGGACCGTGAAGTGCCGTATGGTGCTGCTAGCTAAAATTGCTCGAGCAAAATAAATTGATTTCATATCAATCCAACACTGGCAAAGACGAAAACGAAGGGAATTTTATCCATAATTTCTATACGTTTTAGTTAGTTTTGTAAGCACACAATACAGTTTCAGTTAGTTATCATTTTTTCTTTTAATTATAGTTTTTATTTATTTCAGTTAACGAACATTTTTTTCAATTCTAGTTTTTATCATTTCGTTAGTTTTCGTTAACGATAACAACTTTGTTCTTTAGTTGGACTAAAACCTTCTGTAGCCCACAACTCCAACAGGATGAATTCCACAGTGATGCTTCTTTTACCTCAGAGACACCGACCCCTAAGTGCTTTACATTATTGTTCCATTATTCATTCACTCTCACATTCTCCCTCTGGTGGTTTTAAATTACATCTGTGTCCACAGCTGTCCTGGGACTCTAACCCTAACCCTGGGGCAGGCTGGCGAAGGCGTGGCTGCCAATCTGCGCCTACGGCCCCTCCCACCACCACCGAGCATTCATACGCATTCATACACCAGTGTGAGTGGGGTTGGGTGGATGAGTGGGTGGGTGTCTGGTGCAGGACCTGTCCCTGTCCTACCCTTTTCTTGCGAATGGCCTTCCTCTTGGCCGTCCTCGCCCTCTTCTCCAGAGCCTGTTGCTGAGCCTGGGCCGGGCTCAGCTGAGCCTGGTATCGCTGCAGGTCCACCTTAAACTGCTCTCGGGCCCGAACAGACGCCTCCTCAAATGGCTGCAAGGAAACAGAGCGGACAGTCACAGCTCCAACCCTGGACCATGGACCACATGGATTCATTTGAATAGTTTGCATTCATGAAATTGAACTAAATCATTTTTACCATGATGAAAAATCTTTCATTTTCAAAAATTAATTCATTCATTAAATTAGTTAATTCATTAGTTTTACTTCTATTTTGGAACCAAAATTACAATCCAAGTACTTTTATTACTGTTTGATCAAATCTCCATGTTATTTGGTCCTGGACGATAACTGGACTGGAAACGACTCAGATAAATACACATGGACATTTACAGGTTCAACATAATCCCTAATGTTCTTTTAACATTCAGTACAAATTATACTAAAGTAAAACATGAAAAAAAAACTGATGAGACCTTTGAAGGAATTCTGTTTTAAGAAACTTCCTGTCAAAATTTCCATGGACTGAGCCCCATGTACCGGCTACAGTGAAGGAGTAGTTTAGAACACGGAAGGGTTTAGAACAACAAAGGGTTTGGAACACGGAAGGGTTTAGAACACGGAAGGGTTTAGAACATGGAGGGTTTAAGACATGGAAGGGTTCAGAACAACAAAGCATTTAGAACACGGAAGGGTTAGAACATGGAAGGGTTTAGAACAACAAAGGGTTTAGAACAGGGAAGTGTTCTCTCTGATGTTCTGGACTCATGTCCTGTTGTAGTTTTTTTGTTTAGATAAGACTTTTGTCATGTCCAGTGTTAAAAACCTTCGCCCCCGTTTCACATTTCTTCATAAACGTCAGTGTTTGTTGAACCACACTGTTCCCTATTTTACAACATCAACAGACCAACAGGGCACAGAAGCCTTTACCTGTCCATAAGACAACATCATGTTCAGTGTTTTTTTGAAGTAAATCTACATTTCACTGCAAATTAACTCTTGATTTCGTCACATGATCTACTTCTAGATGAACTGGAAAGAATAACAGACAAAGGACTGGAATACCCGCTTCTGTTCTGGACTCAGTGTTCTCCACTGCTGGGCAATTTTCCTGATGATATCCACTGATTTAATTTCTAAAAAGAGAAGAGAATTATATATGAATCATCAGCAGCATTGTTTGATGGAGCCACAACAGAAGAAACTTTAGATGTAGTTATTGTTGCAACATAACTAAACGTTTGATCTTAGCTGTTGCGCTGTACTACTTGACAGCTTTGGCCGTAACTGGTCATAAAAATCAATAATGTCCTTTCAGTTTTCTGTAATTCAAGTGTCCTGGGTGGAATTGAGAGTAGTACCCCCTTCTCTGGACTCGTGGGGTGGGATGGGGCGGGATGGTTGTGTTAATTCAATACATGATTGACAGATGTAATTAACAGCTGATCAGATTCTGTCAGTCGTGACTCTACTGCTCGACTCCACAAGTAGGAGTCATGAAATGTCGTCAGGTTTATTTATCTTCAGATTTTGTTCAAATCCATGTGTTAATTTCTTTTGTTTCCAGCTGGTTCCAGCAGCTATTTCCTGGTGTGACTAATCCAATGGTTCCCAACCTTTTTTGGCTCGTGACCCCATTTTAACATCACAAATTTCTGGTGACCCCAGACATTCAAAATAGAGACTTTTTTTTTTGTTAAAATTAATTTGGTTTGATCATGTAATAGTTTGCTATAATATGTTGCAAATAAACGTTAATTTTACACAACATTTAGGCTATATACTATCAATTTTTATTAGTAAGTTTTCATTTTTTAAATTTTTTTTATCAATTACAAGAAATTTCAGGCGATCCCATTTGAATTCCAGGCCACCCTACGAGGGGTCCAGACCCTAAGGTTAAAAAACACCACATTAACTGCTCCCAATCCCCTTTTTAAGTTGTTTGGTGCAGTCTGTTCTTTCTCAATTGATAAAATCTTGCACCACAAACATCTGAAACCAGTGTTCAAGGGGTAAAACTGAAATCAGGAGGTAAGAGGGTCTTCTTTAGAGGCTCACCTGGGGTGTATATCCACCAACAGCACCAAAGTTTGCATTGTAATAATGTTGATCCTTTTACAGTGTAACCTTCCCCCTTTAGTATGTTTTTTTTTTTTTTGTTTTTTTGCCTTTTGTTTTTATCAATTACTAGAAATTTCAGGCGACCCCATTTGAATTCCAGGTGACCAACCTCATGTGGGGTCCCGACCCCAAGGTGGAAAAACACTGGACTAATCCTTTCGGTATCACTGTACCTGGCTCATGTGATGAGATGTTTCTAGACTGTTGCAGGGGTTTACCTGGGTGTTGTCTGGTGATGATGGGCTGCTGTTGCATCACGAATCTCATGTATCCATTCAGAGGTCTTTTTGGCGGCCCACTGGCCTGAGAGGTCAGACATTTCACTGAACTCCCATAAGCCCCTGGGAGGACAGTGGTCCACCTACCACACATTGACAAAGATTAATGTTATCTCTAGGAAACACTTGCACTTCCATTTCATCCATATTTACAGCTCACTATACACTCAGCTCTGCCTTGAACCACTGGACACAATATTCAACACAGTAACACTGAATTAAAGACACTTTTAAAAATGATCTTTGGTTTCTATCATTTGTTGTTAAATCATTTTTGTAGAGACACAATGTTTCACCGTTGAGATAAAAAAAAGTAAAGTCCAAATAATTTAGGTGGACAGGTTGTGAAGCTGATGGTTAAAGTAACTAGGGATTGTAACAATTACTGGTATAACGATAAACCATGGTAAAACTGCAGACGGTTAGTATTACCGTTTAAATTCTAATTATCACGATAACCGTGTTTGATTACTGCACTTTTCTGGAGAAACGCCTATGTAAAGATATGGTTTTATGTCAAATATTTGAGTATAGTTTTAATTTATTACAATTTTAATTGTATATACCTAATACTTGGAACCAATACTCACTTTTAAAGTCTTTGAAAAGGTTCGTTAAGGATCTTTGTGTTATTTATGCAATAAATTATTTTCATTTTTTAAATTGGATTTTATACATTTTTTTGTGTTTTCTGGCCTTTTATGTTGATATAGTAGGTTAAAGTGAAAAAAATAATAGACAGATGATATAGATGAAGTTGTGCTGGAAAAAAAGATACCAAACATGGGTACAGGAAACATTTGTTTATATAGTATATAAAGGCAAAATCAAAAGTACTGAAAAACAGACAAAATAGGCTCAGACCACTAAGGGTTAATATTGGAATGTTTCTGCCAACAGAAAGTACATTGTGCCAATTATTTTGTTTTTTTGTTGTTGTTTTTGTTTTTTTTTTTTCAAAATACAACTTGGTTAAATTATTTCACTTTATGTATAAGTACTTTTTGAACATTTTGAGCATAATTTCAACAATACCGCAATAATAATGACAACCGTGATAATTTTGGTCACAATAACCGTGATATGAAATTTTCATATCATTACATCCCTAAAAGCAACTCTTTCACCAGTGCTGTTTTTTGCCTGGAAACAAACCAGTCTGGAACATTTTAAAGGCCTTTGTCACAATATCTCTGAATGACCAAGAATTCAAACACTCTAATTCTAAAACAAATTTTATAAAACAGATAATCACCAGCCGCTGCCACTGGTGAAACACAATCATTTTCTAAAAGCATGTCAGTCAATAAGGCCAACAGCACTCGTATAGACTCAGCCTGTATAATATATATAATATCATGTAGGGCTAATACAACATTTATACTTTTTGTATGATGCAACATCAGAAGCACTCAACATTTAATACAAAGTCAAACTTTGGTTCTCATTTTCCTTATATTTCACTAACTTGTGTGTGTTTTTTTTGTACCTGTTGTTCTCTTATACTATTGTGTTGTAAGTTGCTGCTGTCAACTGTGAAATTTCCCCAAAATGGGATCCAAAAAGTCTTATATTATCTTAACAAAAGACAACAGTGGAGATATTACATTTTGAAAACTAAATATTTCTACATTTAAACAACAATTATTCAAAAGAATTAAAGTTGTACATTCTTAGTGTTTCTTGAACATTCAGCATAAATTTAAACTCAGTCCAGTGAAAAATTAACAGTGGAATGGAATGGAAGTTTGCAAGATACCACGGTTTTCATAAATGTTTTCACATGATTTTATTATCCCAGAAAATCCATGACATGAAGAGAAGTGTGAAGTGGCACGGAATGACCCGACTGATTATGGATTTGGAAAAATTGCCAATGAATTAAATAGTAAAAAAAAAAAAAAACTAACTGAATGTTAGTATAATGGTAAATGCTTTAATATATCACATTATTTTCAAATAGTAGGTCATTAATTTGAGATTTGCCGTTATAATTCTGTATATAATTGCCGTTATAATTCTGCTATATTGGATTAAATACAACGGTGCATCTCATTATTCTGACATCATTTTGAGCCACTACTGAATTCTTGACCAACCTTGGCACTGTCTACACTATTTGGTTTTTGTACTAACTTCATCCATGCACATTTTCTTGTACCACTGAATTTCCCTGTTGTGTGATCAATCAAGTAGAACTGAAACCGATTAATCAATTAGGTGCTCTAAGTGAATGCAAAAATTCACAATTCGATTAATCGACTTGTATTGATTGAAGGGAAATATTCTTTTGCAGTTTTCCTGAATTGAAGCTTCTTTGTGCGTCACAATAAGCGTCCGTGTGAAACACAACAGTGGGACCAATGTTTAACAGCAGAGAAATGAAGGAAACAAAGCTATGATTCAGGAGAATTGTGGTTGAATTATTTATTTTTTTAAATCACTTTAAGTAGATTAATCATTTCAGCTCTACAATAAAGTTTCATGTAATTTCATCAAATCTAAAAAAAAATTTCCAAAATCTCACTATTGTGAATCTAAGTGTGATATGTTTATCCTTATTTTGCCACTCCAAACTACCCTCCTGTGTTCACTAATTCCATGTGACGCATGCGCAGGTGCTCACACCCCTCCACTGGAGCCGTTCCGTTAATAGACCATGACACTAAACACCTCACATGTACCCGACATTCCTTTAACCTACGACTTACTTTACATAACATTCATCACTTTAAACTTTTCTTCATCATCATATTTAACTGTTCTACGTCAATTACGGGCAAAATGTTGCAGAAAGCCCCTGAGGCTAGCAGGCTAACAGAACTTTAGCTAGCCACCACAGTAGTTAGAGGAGACTACCTTGTGAGGGTCTGAGTGCAGGAGAACACACTGACAGATTTAGCCCACAGGCTAGCACCTGCCGTCAGGAAGGAGAACGGAGCCATGGCGGACAGCACACACGTCAGAGGAAGGAACGGAGGGTTAATTCTACACGGTCTGACTGTCGGAGGACACTAGTACATGATTACTTTCATGCATGACACTGACACGAAGACCCGTCCTCCTCCTTGTTGACATGCAGGAGCTACAAAAGGCGCCTTCAATCTCTCCCGGTGCATTGTGGGAGAGAGCAAAAACTTCCGTTTCCGCCAAGTTTAACTTCCGGTTCGTATAATAAAATATCTGTATATCTAATGTACATATGGTACAAAGTCAAAGTTACAAAAATAAAAGAAAAAAACAGTAAACATATTAAATACTAAATTTATTTGTTGTCTACCTCGACAGCATTTAATACTTTATTGCGTCTCTTTTTGAATGCACGAAGACACTTAAGTGTCTTAGCGTTCTTCTGCTAATGAATGCTTAAGTGACTTAAACATTCAGTAGCACTAGAATGATTGCCTTTCCCACACATACTAAACACACACACACACACACACACACACACACATTATGATATATATATAGTATATATATATATATAGTAGATATATATATTTATATATAGTAGATATATATATATATGTATAAAACATGTCGCTTTTTTTAGAACAGCACAGGTTACAATACAAATATAGCTTTTTTTCATATCAATTATATATATAAAAACATTTGCAATAGAAGACATTATATATAAGTGCTTAATTATAATCATGTATAGAAAGAAAGGAGAAAAGAAAAAGAGGATAGGAAAGATAAGAAAAAGAGAAAGAAGTATGCGAGCTTATACTAGGGGTGTCAAAGTTCAGATGAATATATTAAGGGAAGTATAGATTTTTTTATTATTATTTTTTTTTAAACAACTTTTTAAAATCCAGTTATACATTCTAAAGAATTTCATAGAAAAAGACTTTTTTGTCCAAATGGAGCATCAACATCAAACTTATCCTGAACAGTATTTATAAAGAACACACACACACACACACACATATATATATATAAGTATATATAGTATTATATGGATGAAACAAACACGCAGAAACGGCTGGAGGAATATGCATAGAAGGAAGGGAGCTCCTGCCGTTTCCGATGGTGTCTGTTCCAGCTGCCTCTGTCAGGTGGTGTGCGAGCCTTCGCTTCACACAATGCACGTCACGACAAAATTCTGAAGATGCCCGAGTGACCTCCCAGCTCGTTTGTAAACACATGGACAGTTTATGGTGGATGGCACTAAGAAACTGTTCACCGTAATGCAAGAGATTCAGGTGAGTAATGACAGACAGACTTACAGATTCATAACACTGAGGATATGACTGAGGTTTGACAGATTTGATGAAAATTGGTCACGAAAGTCTCCAGCACCTTTAATTAATTGTGTGGAATGCTGAATGTTGTCCAGAGTATATGATGATGTTTTATGTGCTTTTATACCTCTAGTAACACTCTTTTTTTTTTTTTTTTTTTTTTTTTTTTTAGATATTTATGCCGTCAGGGTTTTTCTTTTATATTTTAGTTTCTATACTCTTTTATATACATTATTTATACTTTTTTTATGGGACCTATGACGATTGCACTTTTTAAAATTTCGTTATACCTGTACAATGACAATAAAGACGTACTATTCTATTCTAACTGTTGACCTGCTGATGAACAGCCTGTTGAATTAATAAATTACCACTAATGATGACTCTTCTTTTATTGGTCTCTTGCTCCACTTCTATTGGTGTTTTTGAAGTCCTACATACAACCTGGTTCTGATCCACCATTCAAACATGTCAACTGTCCTTTCTTTCCTTGGTTTTATGGTTCCGCTGAGTGTGTTTTTGTTCTTGTCAGTGATTCTAGGTGTGAGTTGTGTTTGTGCTCAGTTTTAGATCCTAGAAGGACTTACCATGTGAAAAGTGCAAACTGTTCTGGAGAGTTCCTGCTAATGTGGACTTTCTGAAGAAACCTTAAATATAACTGAATGAGGTGTTTCCAGGGTTTAAGAAGCCACATCTAACAGTCCACAACCAAAATCATTGATGTCAAACCACAACAAACGTTGATTCAGTACAAAAAGTTTATTTTCATGTTCCCAAATCCAAACATTTCCAGCTCAATGTGAAGGTTCCAACCAGGCCCTGATGGTCCAGAAGGACCTCCAGAGCTCACACATTCAACTCAGACTGAAAACAACTGTCTGGACATGATTCAGACCATACTGCATCTGAGAGCCCGACTGCTGACATGAGCAACAAAGTGCAAGTACACAAAGTACACAATTAAAAGTTTGGGTTTTAGCTTTTATTTAAAAATCTAAAAAAAAAAAAAAAAGCAGAGAAGAGGCTGAATTAGCAGAGTTAAAGTCTATACAGTCAGACAAACTGGTTTAACTGCCCTCCATGGACCTTTACTTCACAGTGTGTATTCCTGAGGTTTACCGTGTTGAACTGCATTGTGGGTAGAGTAGTGCAGGGTTAACCCTTAGGTGCATAAGTGGGTCCAAAACGACCCAGTGAGGTTAGCTACTTTTATTATCTTTGAAATGAAAAGTTATTATTATTTCATATACCAGGTATTCCTAAAAACATGTTGACATCATGTCATTTAAATGTTTAAGTTACGTTTTCTAGATTTTATAAAACTGTATTTTTTTTTATTGCTACCTTAAGCTTCCATAGGTGGGTCAAAATGACCTGCATTCATTTACAATGGAATTACATCTGAACCACTGATCCATCCATCCATCCATCCATCCATCCATCCATCCGTTCTACACCAGGACCAAAGGAGGAGTAGACACCATGTACCAGATGGTTTGCACCTATACCTGCTAGACTCAAACACAAAGGTTAAAAAAACATTTTAAAACTGTTCAAAATGTTTAAAAAATGAAAATAAAAAATATTTAAAACATAAAATCATTCTTTTGTGGACCAACCTATAATACAAATGATTATTTTTAACATGACAAAATGACAAAAGTGAGATAAAAACACACTGAATGTTGTATTTCTGAGTCCCTTATGGAAGAGTGGAGGGTCCAGACACTTGTGCATCTAAGGGTTAATGACAATGGCTTTGAAATATATATGGACAGTATATGGGCAGTGGGCGCCCCCTACTGATCCACAAGGCACACACATGTATTTGGATGGAGCGCAGTTTGCAGACAAAGGCTTCAGTTGACAACAATGAGGGAGACTCTGGAAACACAGAACAGGATCAACAGTTATCAGACTCCTGTGTCTGAACTAACCCTAACCTTAACCTTAACCTTAACACAGAGGGAAAAGGAAAAGACAGTATGAGACACCAGCGTTGACCAACAGAACTTCAAAGACTCCAAACTCCACGTACTCCAGAATGGAGGAGTACAGCTCAGAAGTACAAAAAAACCTCTACAGACAAAAACAAAATATACCTTTCAAATGTCCTGAGTCATTAGAACAACTAAAAACAACAAAACACTGAAAGATTGCCATTTGTTTCAGCTGAAGATCTAAGAAATATTTACACTCTGACCATGATCTTTATTCTAATATAAAAGGATCGTATGATCATTGGAGTTTTACGTTAAAAAAAGGTTGGCCACATCATGTTTTCTCGCGTAAAATTAATTCATGCACATAATGCTCAGTACACCAGTACCTAAACCATACAGGTTTTCATTTCCATCTTCTATCACCAGTCAAAATAAAAAAAAAACTTTAGTTATCAACTCATTTATAACATAAGAAATACACCTGGTTACCCCGATGTGACTGAACTTCAATTATCTGTTCCAGGTTTCACCTTGGAAGTTTCTGGAATTTTTACAATATAAAAAAATAAATCTATTTAGCACAATTTGAAACTGTTAGTTTATATAATGATTATAATATGTCAAACTGATACTATGGAGTATTAAAATATGTCAAGGTCAGATTAAAGTATGGGTAGTATCATTAAACAGCCTGAGCGGGTCTACTTTACACTGGTTTTCTGGACTTCTGACGTAAGTTGGAGCTGTTTGTTAAGGTCAGGTCGGGGGGGGGGGGGGGGGGGGGGGGCCCAGAGGGTGCCTGTAGGTAAATCTGTTATTGTTTAATATCTGATGACATTTTTATTTTTGTAGGGCACCGCCTTATCTTTACAACCTTTGACCAAGACACTGAGTAAGTCCAGACTAAACCTGTGGACACTGAGTAAGCCCAGACTAAACCTGTGGACGCTGAGTAAGTCCAGACTAAACCTGTGGACACTAAATCCAGACTAAACCTGTGGACACTGAGAAAGTCCAGACTAAACCTGTGGACACTGAGAAAGTCCAGACTAAACCTGTGGACACTGAGTAAGTCCAGACTAAACCTGTGGACACTAAGTCCAGACTAAACCTTGGACATCAGGTCTGGTGGTTTGGGGGCTGCTTTTCATGACACTGAGGCCGTTACCATCTTGTTATGTTTTTTTTTGGAGTAAGACGGGACTTGCCCCTTAGGGTCTCCCTTTTGAAGCCCCTCACCCCACCCCCGATCTCTGATTCAGCACATCCTTTAGTTTTTAGTTGTGTATCTGTAAACATCTGGACACTAGAGTTGTAGCGATATCATGGTGTTATGATTAACTGAATTTTAAACGTCAGGGTTAATTAAAGGTTAAGGCTACCAAAAACTGTCTGATAAAGTACAGTAGATTCAGAGCAGAACCAAAGATACATTACAGAAGCTGCATTAACATTCCACCAGTAAAAATGAGAAGGAACCAGCTGACGTCTGTGTGAGACAGACAGACGGGTCAGACATTCAGACCACAAATATGTTTTCAATGTGAACTCACTTTAGTTTCCAGAGAGTTTGTGTTCACTACTGTCATCTGTGCAGCTTCAGGCTCCCACTGTCCAACCCATTCACACCAGTCTGTGCATAGCTTTGGTAGAGTAAGGTTGTTCTCCTCCAGTTCAGACTGTCTAACCCTTACCTTAACCCTTACCCTTCAGGAGGTGAACCTGTGAAGTGATGCAGTAAACACACACTCTGATCACAAACTGCATTAAATAGTCTGATGCTTCACAACAGCGGGAGACAGAGATTACTAACTAATGCACGTTAAGTGTCACTTTCACTTTCGTGGGGGTGAAACCTCGCTTATTTCTCTGACGATAATCGTAACACCAAAGTCTCCAATGGTTCCATCCCTCCTGGACACCCACTACACACCCTGATTTCAACTAGAACCTGTGCAGTGATTCTGTGAATGTCACAACCTTCAAATCTTAGCAGCTGGAATTCAGTGCATAATTCCATCTCAAACCTTTGAGCTGCTTCAGCTGCTTCAGCCCACATGCTAAACCCAGGGTGAACATACTACTACTGTTGTTTTACACATAAACACATGGAGCCGTTCTAGGTTCTGGCCCATTTGGACTTGGACACTGAAGGACAGTCAAACTCCACTGATGACAAACAAAGCAGGACACGGACTCCATCTGACTCTGAAACCACTCAGTGGAACCTTGGAGAAGGTCTGTCACCTAAACAGGTTCAGTTTTCACCTGGACTTCTGTGTCAGCAGGACTGTGTTCCTGAAACTTGGAGGGATCGGGCATGGCCACAGATGAACATGATCCATATGATCCAGTGGAGAGTTAGTCCACTGAAGGACTCTGAGCCCTCTGTAGCTTTTCTTCTGACTGTTACTGGTGTTTCATGGAACAAACGGACCAAAGGGCACTTTAGGTTTTATGCTAATGATGCTTTTTTGGATGTACTACATCAGGGCTGCCAGACTCAATTAAGTTCAGGTTTCACATTCAGACCAATGTCATCTCAACTGGATCATTTTTGTCTGTATGTTTGACAGTTTAACCCAAACCCTGAACTAGATCTTCTAATGACATGTTCCTCATATACTTTGGAACTGAGGCTAAACTGTTCACGTCTTCAGTTTGAAGTACTGTGAGTGATGGTTGTATGATCCAGATAAGACTGATGAAGAGGAAATCTGATGTCAGTGATGAGGGGCTCTTTTACACTGTTTGGATAAACTTAACAGTCCATGATACACAAGAAACAAATGCAACATGCATTTGGAAAAATGGCCAAACGAACGGTGACATGAAGTTAAAACCACAAATAAGGGTTGAACGTGTTTGGTCTCATTTACACATGAACCAGACTTATTTGAATACATATGCCACGTTTCTACTACGTGGAACCGGCTCGACTCAGCTCGGCTCGGCTCGACTCGGGTACCAGTTACTATTCCTGGAGACCATTTCCATTACAGGATACTACCCACTTTACAGTACCTGGACGTCATAGTGATGCAGTGCGTTACTTCCGTGTCGTCTGCTCAGAGAGTTGCTGATAAACTCACTTGTTGCGTGTTGTCTCGTCAAGCTCATGCGGAATTTTTAAATCTGAACCTCCTCGGCGGGTCACAGAGACGACTCTGACCAATCAGTGGTCTGCAGTGTTTACACGTGACGTTTGTAGTATCTGGTCCCAGTCCTGGAACCTCAGCGGAGGTGATACCAAAAAACTAGTACCAGGTACCAGATTCCAAGTCCTTTTTCGTAATGGAAATGCAAAAAGGCCGAGTCGAGTGGAGTAGAGCCGATACCACATAGTGGAAACGCGGGCGATAGTAGTATCTGTCATTTTACCTTTATCTCATGAATGTTTAGATTTTATCCATCATCTGGATCTTATCAGGGTTCTTATTTTTGCCAAAGTGTCCATTCCTACTCTGAAGTTGTAGGTTTCATGCCAAAGTCTCCCCATATCACCAGGACATGTTAGATACATACACATGAGAGGATGAAGGAACAGTTTGTGTGTGTGGTTCCATTGGTACAAACACCTGTACACCACAGCCCTGAGAATCTACGAGGGGGAGACTCTTTGTGGGAGGTGTTACCTTCTCCAGGTCCTGTGGGCTGGTGACAGTGAGCAGAGTTAGTGAGTAGTAATGAGCTGTTTGTGCTCAGGAACATGGAGGGGACCAGAGGCTCTGCAGCAGCTTCTGGGTGGAGCTTCAGGGTTGCTGGTTGCTCCACTGGTTGGCCATGGGCCGGCGCAGCAGCTCCTCCACGTGACGGGCCACGTCCATGGTGTCCTCCAGGTCGAAGTCTCCATCTGCGTCCAGCATGGCGTCGCCCCTGACAACAGGAAGTCACACAAACAGGAAGTCACACAAACAGGAAGTCACACAGGAAATGACTGGGATTTATTCAGCTTCATTTAGTTATTGAATGCACTTGACTGTCTCTGGAAACAAGACGAGACGACGTCACCAAAGTAAATGTGTGACCCCCGAGGCCCAGTGTGTGTGTGATCCTATGGAACTAGAACCTACAGCCTTATCCACACAGGACTAGGGATGTCATTAGAACCGATACTCACGATACCATTCAATACTATGAAGAAAAAACGAATTGTCGATATTAATTTTTTTAATAAACAGAAAAGCCGATGCCTGCTTAAGAACCAATCCCATCAGTAGACTACTACTCTTCCGGAATTGCTTTGGTCAGTACGCTCAACAGTTTACAATACAACAGGTACAGGAACTCATGAAAGAATGGACACAGCTGCAGCTAATGCTCCGCCTCGTCTAATGAACAAAAAAGGACCAAAAGTCGTGTGTGGAAGTATTTCAGGTAGACAATCATGACGTGGTTATGGACACGCATAAGCCACTGTGTAAACACTGCCACTGTAGAATTCAAACAAAGGGCGGGAGGGGGGGGGAGGGGGGGTGTACCACGAACCATCAGAGCACCTTGGAGACAGGCACCCACATCTGTTTAAAGAATCCAAGGTGAGTTCTATTATTCAGAATTAAACATCTGACGTGATACCATCAGGGCTCCACGTGGTCCGATGGTCCAACACAGTGTTTACAGCTTTGCCCATTCGGATCAACGCCAGTACGAAATTTTGACAACAAGAAAGTATACCAATGGTCACTAACAGACAGACCATGGTCCAGGTCTGGACCCTGAAGCCGTCCCATACGGACCTACAGCTGGTGGTGGAGCGCTTTTGTTTTAACCAGCGTAGCTTAAGGTAGAGTAGATGAGGAAACACACAGACCAATTACATGTATTTAGGACCATCCCATGTGATAACACTCAGCCAATCAGGTGTGTGCACTCAAAGCAGTAAACTGTGACTGACAGTGGAACAGATGAGAGAGTTAGAGGAAACAGCAATATTCATTTATATGCAAATACTTAAAGCAGGGGTCTCAAACATGCAGCCACCAAAGGTTCCAATCCGGTCCGTGGGGTGAATTTGTGAAGAGGAAAATCCCACAGTCAAGGCTGTCGAACTCATTTTAGTTCAGGTTCAAAATGATCTCAAGTAAAATAATAACCTACAAGAAATAATTACCTCCGCCAAGGAGGTTATGTTTTTGCCAGGGTTTGTTTGTTTGTTTGTTTGTTTGTTTGTCTGTCCGTTAGTGTGCAACATAACTCAAAAAGTTATGGACAGATTTGGATGAAATTTTCAGGGTTTGTTGGAAATGGGATAAGGAAGAAATGATTAAATTTTGGTGGTGATCGGGGGTAGGGGGGCCCACAGGGGGGGCCACTGATCAGCCTTGGCGGAGGTCTGCGCTCTCCGAGTGTTTCTAGTTACTCCATATTTTCTTCTCAGTTTGATGTGAAAAAAATATTACATTATGCCTATAAATAATGAGAACTTCAAATTTTTGTCTTTGTTTTAGTGCAAAAAATAACATTAAATTAGGAAAATATTTAAATTTACAAACTATCCTGTAACAATAAAATATGAATAACCTGAACAAATATGAATAACCTGAAATGTTGAAAGAAAATTAAGCATGTTTAAATGATAAGTTGATGCATAATATTGTTAAAATTGCACTTATTTTTCTTAAGAAATTTCCGTTTTTTTCAGGTTATTCACGTTTTTTGTTTGGATAGTTTATAAAAGTAAATGTTTTCAGAATTTAATGGGTTTTTTTTGCACTAAAACACAGACCAAAATCTGGAGTTATCATTATTTGTAGGTTATTATGCTATTATTTTACTGGTCCGGCCCACTGGAGATCAAATCGGACTGAATGTGACCCCTGAAAGAAATGAGTTTGAGACCCCTGACTTAAAGTATTTCTTGTTTAAGTTTATGGGTTCTTTTGATTTTTTTTTTTTTACCTTGGTATCGATTTGGTATCGAGAATCATGTACTTTTAGTGGTATCGGTACTGATTCCTGAATTTTTGGTATCGTGACATCCCTGCACAGGACTACTGGTACCTACAGACCCCTGGGAAACCCACAACTGTGGACGGCCTCTATGATCTTGTGAAGTGACCATGTCTGGAATTCGTAAAATAAATCTTTCCTCATGAGGTCATAAGATAACATTAGTCTCCTAATCTGTCATTTGCGAAGTTCATTTAGTTTTCTCTGGTTCTTTAGCTCTCTTTGTGCCAGTGGAGACAGTGACCACAGTCCAATGATGATACTGACAGAACATGATCCATCCATGAGGCATGAAGACCAAAAGAAGAGGAGGTAGCTCTGCTCACATCAGTGTACATGCACTTACCTTTAACACTCCATATATGTTCAGGCTGTCCACACACTACTCATGTGGAGGTACATCATAGGTGATTCCAAAACCAATGAATGTAAACATGCAGCCTCACAGACTGAACCAACCTGACTGACTTCACTGCACTTCTGTATCAACAGAATTTAGAGCAAAAACATCCTCTGTGTAAATCAAGGGCCTCAAACTCATTTTCTTGCAGGGGCCACATTCAGCCTGATTTGATCTCTAGTGGGCCGGACCAGTAAAATAATAGCATAATAACCTATAAATAATGACAACTCCAAATTTTTGTCTTTGTTTTACTGCAAAAATCCCCCATTAAATTATGAAAATACTTACTTTCCTGAACTATCCGAACAAAAAAAAAAGTGAATAACCTGAAAAAAAATGAAATTTCTTAAGAAAAATAAGTGCAATTTTAACGATATTATGCCTCAACTAGTCATTTATACATGTACATTATGGATTGGATCTACAAAGACACTAAACACTTAGTAACAGGCAGAAAATTGTTAAAATTGTGCTTAATTTTCTTTAAACATTTCAGATTGTTACAGGATAGTATGAAAAAGTAAATATTTTCATATTTTAATGTTATTTTTTGCACTAAAACAAAGATAAATATTTGAAGTTGTCATTATTTAAAGGCATAACGTAGTATTATTTTTTTCACATCAAACTGAGAAAAAATATATGGAGTCATAGTTTTTTGTAGGTTATTCTGCTGTTATTATTTGACTGTAGATCATATTGGTCTGTATGTGGAACCTGAACTAAAATGAGTTCCACAGCCTTGACTGTGGAATTTTTGCACTGTGTAAATTCATCCCATTGGCCGGATTGGAACCTTTGGCGGGACGCATGTTTGAGACCCCTGATTTAGTGTGTAGTCTGCATTTTTATAACTGTATAAATAATTATGGTTGCAACAATGATAGTAAAATGTGCAAAAAATAACTGTTATTCATTTCCATATGTTTCCATATGTATGTCCATATGAGCCACTTGAAAAGGGTCCGGTCCTGGAGCCACAGGTTGAACACCCTTGACCTAAGCTAAACCTGGAGGCCAAGTTCATACCTGAACACTGACCTGTCTGGAGGACACTGTTACACACACACTGTAAACATCCCTTTAAGGCAGTCTACAGCTACTGGCAGATGAAGACAGAATCAGAACAGCTGTTTTTGTGTAAACCACCACAGGACAGAGATGTGTACCAGTCACCATCAGCACCTGCGAACCCTGTTTGGACCCAGGAGACACGTGGAGCAGGTATGTGAGTGTGAATGCTAAGAACTGAGGGACACGCTGCTTACATGGGGGGGTAGACTCCAAAGCTGTTGGGGTGTCCCACAGAGGGGGAGGCGGTCTGGTCCATGAAGGACGAAGCTCCTCCGCTGGGTTCAGGGTTTGGAGTGGTGAACCTAGACCACATACAGACTCAGTTATAGTGAGAATCACAGAAATACTCCAAAACCAAACTCAAGTCCAACGTAGCCCAGAGCTCTAAGGGGATTCACTCCATTTTGAAATTCTTTCTTAAATTCATAGTAATAATAATAATAATAATAATAATAATGTTCAGGACGATCTCAGCTTTATGGACCTGAGGCCTATTTGTGTCCCAGTTTACTGTAGATAATTCAGCCTAATGGCCTGAAACTCTGAAGTCTGATTTGTTGTAAATGTTCAAATTTGTTGTGAAAACACAACTTCACTCATGTAGACAAAGAGTTTCGGTGCTGAAATAGGTTCAACAAAGTCTGAGCTTCACAAAAGCACCAGAATATATGAATAAAATAATAGGAAGATGTAGAAAACAAGACTGTTTTTAGAGCATAAATGTCATCTGTCATTCTATTTTCACCAAAATACATCACATTTACATACTGTATATTCATTTCTTTTTTTTTTTTATTGCTCCTGCACAGTAAAACAGTTGTTGTCCATCCCACAGAGGACGCCACCTCATTTTTGACGGGTCTATAAACTATAATAGGGTGGGCTGTGTGTATTGATCCGTGATTGGCTCTAACTGTGGGATGATTGGAGGTTAAAGACATACGGTTAATAAGCTCATTTAAACAAGTCCAGGTTACTCAAAAGTAGCATTTGTAACTACATAGGCATTCAGCTCTGACAAACATGACATTCATTTGACATAGAAAGACTAGGATATACATGAAAGGGTTGGTCCAGGACAAATGTGTACTGTACATGTGGCTGATATTCACCAGTGTTCCAAACCCTGACAGTGCACATGTAAACAGTGCAGGGACCTGAAGCATTAAAAACCATCCTCATGTCTGGAACAAGCATAAGTTACTTTTGATCCCCTGAAAATGGAAGGAGTGTATAACATTTCAAACTCCGCTCAGACATTTGACCAAGCCTTTGTCTGATGTTTGTTGTTGTCATTTCCTTTGTCATGTTGAGTCTCCTTCTGGGAAAAGGCCGTTTCCATTGCACTCATTTGTATTCTTCATATAATCGTACACTAACACGTCAACCTCTTTCCACTGATGTTAGAATGGTAGATTAATACCATACTAATCACAAACCCCACTCTGCAGAGTATAAAAGGATGAAAGTACTTTTTGGAACTTTAACCCTTAGGGGTCCACAGTCACGGCCCCCTGACTCGGTCAGAAGTCGGTCATGTAGACCACCGGGGACAGCTGCATTCGAAAGTGTGGACTTGAAACACTCTCACACTTTTTATTTGATGTTGATAGAGCCAATACAACTGGAGATATGATGGTTTGAACAAATGTGAATAAAAATATGGCAATGAGGTGGGGGGAGAGGTGTTATATTTCTGACCATATCTTCATCATTTTTTGTCCTTCTTTAAAACAGAAAAAACTGGCTGAATCTGTGAATTCTAATCCACATCCACAGACTGCAGTAGCATTACAGGTAAGGGTGAGGATGACCCCACCTGAACTGGATGCAGTAACCAGGAGGACCGAGGGTGGGGAGGTGAGAAAACCAGAGAAAACGCTTATGTAAAGATACACTTTTATGTCAAGTATTTGAGTATAGTTTTAATTTATTACAATTTTGATTTTATATGCCTAATATTTTGAACCAATAGTCACTTTGAAAGTCTTTGAAAAGGTTCGTTGAGCATCTTTGTGTTATTTATGCGATAAATTATATACATATTTTCAAATCGGATTTTATATTTTTGTGTGTTTTTTGTCCTTTTGTGTTGATATAGTAGGTTAAAATGAAAAAATAATTGACAGATGAGATAGATGAAGTTGTGCTGAAAAAAAAAAAGATACCAAACATGGCTATAGGAAACATTTCTTTATATAGTATGTAAAGGCAAAATCAAAAGTACTCAAGAACGGCCAAAAAAGGCTCAGACCTCTAAGGGTTAAACTGTGGTTTCTATTTTAATTTGACTTTGGTGTGATTATGATGCAGTATATGTAAATTATGTTGTCTTCATGGAGGAAGCCTCGACAAAAAGGGGTACAAAAAAAAAAGAACAAAAACATTCTCAAACATCGTGTGAATGAAAAAATCCCTTTACGTTTTGTAGATATTTAACAACAGAAACTCTGAAGACACAGATCCCAGTTACACTATAAATGTATAATGTTATCCATTCAAATTCATATTTTTATCAACTGGATTCAGGTCGTAGTGGAGCAGAACCTCCAAAACCATCAGGTTTGTAAATGGATGGATGTGAAGTGTATTCAACAGTACAGACACACTGACTTACTCTGGTACAACCTGCTTGATCTGTGGTTTGACGTATCCATCCACTGGGGCTTTTGCTGCGACAAACAAACATAGTTTAAGAAGCTAAATCCAATCATTCAGAGTCAAACATTCTGTCAATTATGCAATGATGGAAATACGTTTCAGGTCAGTGTTTTGTCATGACTTCAACATGTTAAGGTAAATGCAGACATGACGTACAGAGAGGGGGGGTGTAGTACTTGGCAAAAACCTCGTCTTTGGGCCGGTCCGGATACAGAAACAGCAGGTGGTTGAGGTCGCTGATGCGGTCGGCCAGAGAGCGGATGGAGAAGTCTTTGGTGGTGTACGGCAGCAGATTCCAGACCAGCCTCTCACCTACAGACAGAAAAAAGGCACTGAGCACAGGTGGGATTCACACCCAGGATATACGAGTAGAGCAGGAGAACCAGGGACCAACACCAAAAGAAAAGCACAACACTCAAATGAACACAACAAAGAAGGACCAACACCAAAAGAAAAGCACAACACTCAAATGAACACAACAAAGAAGGACCAAAACCAAAAGAAAAGCACAACACTCAAATGAACACAACAAACAGGGACCAACACCAAAAGAAAAGCACAACACTCAAATGAACACAACAAACAGGGACCAACACCAAAAGAAAAGCACAACACTCAAATGAACACAACAAAGAAGGACCAAAACCAAAAGAAAAGTACAACACTCAAATGAACACAACAAAGAAGGACCAACACCAAAAGAAAAGCACAACACTCAAATGAACACAACAAATGAGGACCAACACAAAAAGAAAAGCACAACACTCAAATGACCACAACAAAAAGGGACCAACACCAAAAGAAAAGCACAGCACTCAAATGAACACAACAAACAAGGACCAACACCAAAAGGAGGAAAAAAACAACACTCAAATGAACACAACAAAGAAGGACCAAAACCAAAAGAAAAGCACAACACTCAAATGAACACAACAAACAAGGACTAACACCAAGAGGAGAAAAACCAAAGCTAGGGATGGGAATTGAGAACCAGTTCTTTTTGAGAACCTGCTTATCGATTCTGCCTTCATTGCACATGCGTGATGATGTCACACATACACTGCATCATTTTGGTTTAGAACGCAGCCAACATGGCATGGAGGCAGAAACGCTCCACAGTATGTCTATATTTCAGATGTAGAGATGACACCAGGGCTACTGGGAACACTGTCAAAGCTTCCATTTGTTGAAAGGGGGAAATCCCTCCAGTATACTCAAATATTTGTCCACAGCATGCACTTCATTTGCAGGAATGTCATGTGTTTGAATGCTTCTGAATCTAGTGGCAGAGCAAAGACCAGGGCGTCATACAGGCCTGGTTCTGGGGAGGGGGGGCAACAAATGTCCTGTCCCCTCAAATAATGCCGTGTTTCCACTACGTGGTACGGGCTCGACTCGACTCAACCTTTTTGCATTTCCATTACGAAAAAGGACCTGGAATCTGGTACCTGATACTAGTTTTTTGGTATCACCTCCGCCGAGGTTCCAGGACTGGGGACCAGATACTAAAATGTGACGTGTAAACACTGCAGAGCACTGATTGGTCAGAGGGTTGTCTCTGAGACCCGCCGTTTTACAAAAAACAGATACGGAAGTTTACAGTAAATATAGCGGTAGGTTAATCCACATGATGGCAGCCCACAAAACTATACCATTCAGTCAGGAGATTTTGTCTTTGGTGGCCGACGTAAAAATTCAGCATGAGCTTGACGAGACAACACGCAACGAGTGAGTTTATCAGCAACTATGAGGAGACAACACGGAAGTAACGCACCACATCGTTATGACGTCCAGGTACTGTAAAGTGGGTAGTATCCTGTAATGGAAACGGTCTCCAGGAATATGACCTGGTACTCGAGTAGAGTTGAGCCAGTTCCACATAATGGAAACGTGGCGTAAGTTTCTGAAGGTAGGGAAAAGGAAAATGAGGTGCACAACACCGGGAGAAAGAGGAATTAGTAAAGTGTCTTAAGTTTCACTAAAGTACCTTTACAGCCATTGAACAGTACCTGTACCGTCATTCAACAGTACCTTTACCGTCATTGAACACCTCAACCAGAGTGTCTCTGTCGGTGGCCCTTCATACCTGACTTGTTGGGGTTTTCTGCCACCCAGGCGATGGTGATGCCTCCAATCTCAGAGTCACTGAAGCGCAGCAGGAAGGTTCCGTTGGGTTTGGACAACAGCATGTCCTGAGCCTGCTGCTTGTTAACAAAGCCCAGAATGGCCCTGAGGGATTCCACACAAAGAAGGTTTCATTAACTGATAACCACATGGGTGGGTGGCTGGGTCTGTCTGTCTATTAGAGCTATTAAACCAATCCAGCAGAACAGAGAAGAACTACCAAGAACAACCTGGATAAATAAGAACCTACACAGACACCCACCAGACCAAGGAGAGACAGACAGAGATGAGGCTTGTTTTCATCAAGACATTATAAGTGAAAAAATCTGTTGACATTTAACTAATTCATAATTATACTAATGCTCTCTCTTATGTGGAACACATGGAGCTGTGCATTCTGGCTGTGTGTGTGTGTGTGTGTGTGTGTGTGTGTGTGTGTGTGTGTGTGTGGGGGGGGGGGGGGGGGGGGGTGCAGAGCCTTGTCATTCATCAGTGTGGCTGCTCATGTTTTACTGTCATGTCTCACCATGGTCATAACTGTCTTATTCACTGACATAAAACCATCTGGGAAATAATAGTATGAGTCATTACCCATCATTCCAGTGAGGCTTGAGATGTTTCTTCATAAGCTCCACAACTCCATCAAACCACTGCCAAAAAGTGAAGTTTCGTCCTGGTAAGCTCTCCTGTTCAAATTAAACACATTTACATCGACACATTGATGAAGGTTACCCACAGGCAGCATGATCAGACAAGAGATTCAAATTCATATATATATATATATATATATATATATATATATATGTATACACACACACATTAGGGATGCAAAATATCGATTAATCCATTAATCATTAGTTGACTGACCTTATTGATCAATTAACGATTAATTGATAAGAGGCGATTTTCCTGTGAACCTGAATTTCTCTTTCGATAGGGTCTATAAGAATAAAAGCTAAATATTGTTTCTATACTTCATGAAAAAAGCATGTCATATTCCTTAATGATTGATTTCTTGAACCATTGGATACAGTACAGACAATGACATGTATGGAGTAGAACTAAAGAAATTCTGCAGAGAAATTCAATGAAATAAATGGATCTGAAGAGGGGCAGTTTAGAAGAAACGGGCATTTCTGACTTTGCATCACTGACATGATGGAGCCAGGTTTTAAGACCCCGTGGGAGCCCTGATTACAGACATGAACACTTGGAATCCACCACTCTGTTCATAACGATCACAATATTTTAAATAATGTGGTGAACAGACCCATTTAAAGACTACTCAGGTGTGACTGTAGGGTGTGTGGAAACCATTGGATCTACATGTCTCTGTTGGGTCATGTGTTTGTCCTGCTACAGTCCAAACGTACATCCTTGATCTTTCTGCAGGACTCTTTCATATTAGTCTAATAACCTGTGGTCTTAGATCCTGGTCTACGGTGCTTTGGTTCAGTTGGACCAGGATCTGCTGTGGTTCTGGTGTTTTTGTATGTCTGTTTGGCAGTGTTCTTGTGGACTGCACTGACCCGGTTGAACTGGGCCCAGGATATGGTCATGTTGTGATAGTCTTCAGGGTTGTTGCTGCTGCTCGTAAAGGCCTTCTGTGCGAGGAACACCAGGTTGTCTTCGGTCAAGCCCCGCCCACTGTGCATCTCTGCCTTGTACTTCATGTTGAGGGCCTCACAGAGCTGGGGCCACAGGACTTTGTCTGGTACGATGAAGGGGACTCGGCCCTGAGGACAAAACATGACAGGACCAAACAGACAAAGACAAGTTCAAATACAAAATTACGTCGATTTCACTTTTACAACAAAACAATAACAATAATACTACTAATGGAATAGATTTCTATGGCACTTTACATTATTAATCCATTATTCATTCACCCTCACATTCTCACTCTGTGGTAGTAAACTACATCTGCATCCACATGGGGGCGTGGCTGCCAACACACACCAAACAGCCCCTCCCACAACCACCAAACATTCATACACCAGTGTGACTGACACTGGAAGTCTGGAGGGTGAAGGGTCCTGCCCAAGGACTAGGGCGGAGCAGATTTCGAACCGCCAACCCTTTAGTTATTGGATGACGCGCTCTACCTCCTACCTCCACCCACATATTCACTACTGACTATACCTTCATAAAAAAAAAAAAAAAAAAAAAAACAGGAAGAGAAGTGACACTTGACATTTAATGGTCCAACTTCAGCTCCTGAGGTAAAAATAAGGAGATGAAACTGTCAAAATGAATAAACATTAATAATATGGGTGTAAGAAAATATTGGTTCTGCAATATATCACAATATTTCATTTCACGATACTGTATCGATATGAAAAAATACTGTATCGATATCTTTGGGTATTCATTCAAATGCAGATACAGCAGAGGTTCATTTTTGTTTTTCTTTATTCTTCGTCATTTATTTATTATTATTTAACACTGTTTTATTAAATAACGGTTATTTGAAGCATCCTAAAAGCACTTATTACTGTCTGAGAGGCAGATGTTAGTTCCTTTGTTGGGACAAAAATAATGTTCTGATGTTAGTTATGAACTAATAGAATATGAACATTTGAACAGGATCTTAAACTGTAATGTCGTCTGTAAAACATAATTTAAGCTTTAACACAGGAACATTTTGTGATATAGCATTAGATCCTGTTGGGATAAAATAAAAATGTGTTTAGTATTTGGGAATATTTTGGGTGTAATTCAATTCTTTAAGGAAATAATCATTAAAAAAAAAAAGAAACAAACAAAAAATGGCCTTTTTAACAGCATCATGATATAGTGTGATATATCATGATCATGATACATTGTGATCCTAGTATTGTGATTTGTATCGTATCACCACATTCTTGCCAATACACACCCCTTATTAATAAATGACCTACATGAGGTTCACTCCCCTCAGGTCGTGTGAAACACTAGAATCTTTCAGTATCTGGGTGTGCATATGACGCACACTTTGCACTTCATGTTATAAAAGGTCATATTATTTTACACAATTTGTATTACAGGGTTTGTATATGTTTGTGAAGGTCAAATTCAGGTACTTTTAAGGATCATTTTCACATTTTTCCAGCACAGCCCCTTATCACTGAGGTCGAATCCATATCCACATGAACACATATACTCAGGATTATTTATATTCACTATTTATCGCAATAATGTACACTGAATTGTGCTATAAAGGTCTAAAATTATGTTTCATAACAGCAAAAAGTTAATAAATTAAAGGAGAACAGAAAGTTTTATCCAAATAAAGGGCAGATACTTGGTGTTCTTCAGACACACTGACACCAAAGACACAAATGTTCGGATCAAACTGGACCTGGAGTCGACCTAGAACACCTGGAACCGACTCCACCTCTGTAAGTAGCTGTGGCTTGAGTTAATATTATAAAGAAATCACATCATGCAGTTACAATTCCAAGCACTTTCAAGCACTTCAACTAAAATTCAAGCACTTTTCAGACTTTGAAAACACAACATTGAAATTCAAGCATTTTCAAGGACTTCAAGCCCTGTATGAACCCAGGTTTTAGGTCTGAATTCAACAGCTGTTCATTTGTGTCTGATTGTTTAAATTCTGGTCCATCCACTGAAACCATCCAATAATAAACAGTGCTAAATTCCTACACTAACACCCTTCTACCAAGTGAGCACAAAATACACACTGATACATTTAACATTTCACCTAGAACCAAAAATAATAATGGATATGAACCAATGTTGATGATAATCACTGACATATGACAGGAGGGGGAAAAAAATTAAACAAATAAATATATATAAAAAGTTATCTAATTTTTATGTAGAATATTGAAAACAAGAGGGTTTTTTTTGCATAAAAAATGGTTTGTTTACAATAGAAAAATGACATTTAAAGTGTTAAATTAAGAGTATTTGGTATTTTCATTTATGGCTCAAGTTGTTGAAAAATACAAAAAATATAAAAAACTTAAGAACAAACTGTATGAAAAACATTTTGACATGACTAGGGCACTGCACAGATGAGGTGTTTTTGGTGGTTAGAAGAACCTCTATGGGCGGGTTAGGGTTAGTTACCGGAGGGTTAATAATGATGACCATTCAGCTCCTAATATTTGGATACTGGCAGCGGAAAAAAAAACAACTAAACCTGCAGTTTTGTGGCTGACTTGTGTCATTTTAAAGCTTTTTCATCATTTTCATCCACAGTTTTTTTGTGTTTAGTGACTGAACCTCAGTCCAGAATATGTCTTTACAGGTGTATCTTTCTGTACATTTATGCTGCGTTTCCACTACGTGGTACCAGCTCGACTCGACTCGGCTTTTTTACATTTCCATTATGAAAAAGGACCTGGAATCTGGTACCTGGCAAGGTTATTATAGTTTTGGATTTTTCATTGTAGTTTAGTTTTATTTAGTTTTGACTTTTTTTTCTGTAATTCAGTTAGTTTTAATTAGTTTTTAGAGCAGGTTTGCTAGTTTTAATTAGTTTTCGTTATTTTCTAGATGCTTAGTTTTAGTTTAGTTTTAGTTTCTTTATATCTTTTCTCTTCTTCTCTGTCGTATTCAAATAAATCTCAGACAGGACTCTGCTGCTTTCTCCCAACTTTAGTCTCCATGTTTCCAGGTAGAGTGGTGACAAGAAGACGACTCTAAACAACAAATGACGAGAAGTGACGGACCGTTAAATATCATTTGTTGCCACTGGCTAAATTGCTCGAGTGAAATAAATCGATTTCGTATCAATCTGACACTAACAAAAACGAAAATGAAGGGAATTCTATCCATAATTTTTATACGTTTTAGTTAGTTTTGTAAGCACGCAATACAGTTTCAGTAAATTATCATTTTTTCTTTTAATTATAGTTTCTATTTATTTCAGTTAACGAAAGGTTTTTTCAATTCTAGTTTTCGTTATTTTGTTAGTTTTCGTTAACGATAATAACCTTGGTACCCGGTACTAGTTTTTGGTATCACCTCCACAGAGGTTCCAAGACTGGGGAACAGATACTAAAACATGACGTGTAAACACTGCAGACCACTGACTGGTCAGACAGTTGTCTCTGTGACCCGCCATTTTACAAAAGCCAGATGCAGAAGTTGACAGTAACAATGGCGGTAGGTTAATCCACATGATGACAGCCCGCAAAACTACACCATGGTTGGAGGAGATTCCGTCTTTGGTGGCCGATGTAAAAATTCAGCATGAGCTTGACGAGACAACACGCAACGAGCGAGTTTATCAGCAACTCTCTGAGCAGACGACACGGAAGTAACCTACCGCATTGGTATGACGTCCAGGTACTATAAAGTCGGTAGTATCCTGTAATGGAAGCGGTCTCCAGGAATAGGACCTGGTACCCGAGTCGAGCCGGTACCACATAGTGGAAACACGGCATTTGTGAACTAATACTAAGATTAAGACAAAGTTTAAGAGTGGAAGTAACCGGCTCAGCGAAGGCGTTGTCCCACAGGACGGTGGCCGTGGCGTTGTTGTCCTGGCTGCCGTGGACGATCACCACCACAGGGAGCGATAACGTCTGCAGACCAAACACAAAAAAGGATTATTATGGTATGTGAGTGAGAACAGCTTTAATGTGAATCTGGAATCAAGAAACAGAACACGGTCAGCTCATGCATCAAACAGCACAAACTGATCCAAATTACAGCCCATTTCAATGCTTCAGTGTCTAATCTGTATTTATTTCTCATATGGTTCCGATTCTTATGACTTCAAATACATCAAATCTATTTACTATGACAGAAGGTTCCAGGAGAAGTGGATGTGACATGTTTAGCAGCTTATATTGAGCTGTTAATGCTTTAAACTGGAAACACAGTCAGTGCAGATGAAAAACGCAGAGATGCCATCCCATCATTTAATACAGAGGGTCTAAAATACAACCCATGGGCCAAAACCGGCCCGCCACAGGGTCCAATTTGGCCTGTGGGATGAATATGAGAAATACAAAAAATACACTGAAAAATTAACAATTAAGGGCATTAAAAAAAGGTTTCAGTTCTAGTTCCACATTCAAATCAATCTGAGCCCAAATGGATCAGAACCAGTAAAAGACCATTATAAAAACCAATCTGAGCCCAAATGGATCAGAACCAGTAAAAGACCCAGATAAGCAGTAGAAAATGGATGGAAGGATAGTTTGTATATGTAAACATGTTCATGTAATTTTACTTTCAATAACTGTTTTTTTCTAAAGGTAAACATTTTCATTTGGTCATTTTACTGTTTTCACTTGAGCACACACAGTTTGCAGTTGTTTTTATTAATGGGTTCTTCTGTTATTCCTTGGGATGATATTGGGCTGAATGTGGTCCTGAACTGAACAGTGTTTGATTCATCTGTTCACACCAAACACATTCTATCACTTTACTTTGACATTGAACACCAGCTCGTTTCCTCCAACGCTGAACTGAGATTCAAACAGGACGGTGAACTTCTCCTCTGTCACTGATTCTGCGCCTCGACGATCTGAACGCTTGATCCGCTTCAGTGACTGCACACAAAAACACACACACAGAGTATAGAGACACAAATTCCTCCTTTAGTGTACAGATCCATTTCAAATGCAAAATAATTTCTGAAATGTGGTTCTGTTTTCAGTTTGACTTTCACTATTTTTGGTTCCAACTAGAAACCGGTTCCAAACCCAGGTAGGACTAGAACTCTGAGACTGAACCAGAACAATGAAGCTGTCAGTAAAGCCCAGTCAAATCAGAGAGGAAAAGCAGACTGTGGCCATATCTGTCATATCTGCACATGGACTAATCCAGGTAGAAGGAACTCTGGTTTTACTGACACTCTGTGGATGTGGACTGGCCAAGAACCAAAATAAAAAGGTACTTTTATTACCACACGTATACTCTCACTGAGCCCAAACACAAAAACTATGTGCCAATGTGCAATAGTCTTTCCCCCTTTACTTTTAACTTATTCACTTAAAAACACAAGTTTTGTACTTTTAACTGACCAACTCTTAGAATCAAATGTGTTTGTGCGTTCTATGTATGTACTAGGGCATTAACTGAAAAGTCGGTTTGTCGATGTGTCGACATCTGTGGCACAAGTCGACATTACTTTTGAGGAGTCGACTTGTCATGTGTTATTCTCTCTCTCCCTTCCCTCACCAGACAGCGTGCGAGCCGTCATTCAGCACATGTTGATACTCTCATCTTTCTACATGAAAACATGAAGCACAATGAGCGGCAGTGATGCGCGGATCAGCGGACCTGGGTCGGGTCCAAAAAATGTCCCTTTATTTGCAGGGTGGGTCAAAAAAATTCCACAAAGCCAGTAAAAAAAAAACAGAAAAGAAAAACACCCGCGCATCACTAGTGCAAGACCAAGACTGAAGGAAGAAGACGACTCAGTAGGATAACTAAATTGACTGTGATCTAGAAAAACTATGGTCTCAGTAGTGTTCTGTGAACCACACAAGCACCACCAATATTGAATAATAATTTGAACAGCCAGTGTGTTTGGATTATTCTGTTCATTTATTTCATGAAGACAATGCACTCTTTTCTCTAACGTGTGTCTTTTCTGCCACTGTCTTAACCTTTTCCCACTTAATGTTGTTCACTTAAATTTTAAAGAAAATTCAAGGTGTTAACCTATGTTCTGTTTTGGTTAAATGTCTGAGAACGACTGTTGATGCTTATGTCTTTCCAGTATTTTATTCTGCTCTTTATTGTACATTGTTAATGTTACAGTGAAAGTTAGTACAAGTTGCTCATTGTTGAACAGCTGTCTGTCTGTGTTGTTCCTCTGCTGTCAATGTGATGACATCATCATACGACAAGTCGACTCGACTGCGACTTCATTGACAAATAAGTCGATCTGAAAAAAATCTGAAGTCACTAATGCCTTAGTATGTACTGATCTTAGAGCATTATTCTAGAGGTGCACCCACATTCTGCTGTCCGTTAAAACAATGACAATAAAGTACCTTATCTTATCTTACATTATCCCTGTCTTGTCCTTATCTTATCCCTGTCCTTTTCCTTGTCTCGTCTATCCTGCTCCTTTCTCATCCTTACCATGTTTCTGAAGTGTGCGCTGAGTGTCCCAGTGGCCTGATGATACTCCATCACACAGTTGTTGTTGAGGATTTCTCCACTACTTTCACTACCAGGGAAAACAAACAGATGTATGGAGAGACACAACCCATATGTAACACAAGTCTGATTTGTATATTTAAGACATTAAAGCTATACCTACTGATGTGGCATTTCTCACAGCGCTTAGTAAAAGTTTGAACATGGAGCACCCGCCTCCCTCCAAAGCCCCGCCCACTTCCCCCTGCCTGAGCTCTGTCACTCCCCTCCTCACACCTGATGCGTGGTGGAAGTGGAGGTGGAGGCAGAGGTCCGGTCCGCTTCAGCGTGGCCGCGGACCCCTCCCTCAGTAATCAGACACATCATCCACCTGCTTCATCAGTTCCCCGTTTCATCAGTAGACCCTGTATTTAAGGGTCTGGTCTGTGCAGCGCTGGGTCAGCGTCTTCACTGCACCACGGAGATGAGGTGCAGAGGTGTGAACGCGCGGCCTCCACAAATTTTCCATGGACATTTGAGGTTTCATAGTCCATACATTTTTCATCCTACATCATCCTACATTGTGTGACACCAAGTACATGTACCTGTATGAGTCCCACGGTCATAAAAGCTGACCTTTGTGCAGACCTGTCTGTGGAGTCCAGTACACCAGACTTTTATCTCCATCCTTCATTCATCAGACTCCTGTTTGTTCCCCTTAGTTGTTGTTTCTGTTAATAAATCCATTTTTTCCCTTCCACATGTGCATTTCAGTCCTATCCATTCACATCCTAGACAGGAGACTGTGGTCAGTGACAGCAGGAGCAGCATCAGTGAAGCGTCAGATTCAAAGGTACCCATATCGGATGCAGAGACGGCGATAATGGATCGGATGCTGGACAGCCATAATGGATGATTGACAGGAGGCCCAGCCAGGTTCGGCCAATTATTTCATTCGGACCGAATAAAATGATTGGTCAGAATTTTATCAGAAATATGAGCAATATATGAGAATTAAACATTTTTGAGTTTCAATACCTGGTGGATTTCTTTTACATTTTAGTTTGACATACGCTTATTAGGAGCATTTTAAGATGACAAAAGAAAAGTGTAAGAATGCCACATCATACGGTATTGCTTTAATCTGACATGATGGTGGTATGTGAGTGTTGTGGACTGGAGAGCAACCTCTCAGTACAAACACAGCTCAAACCACACAGTTCAAACACACAAACTCACATTCAGTGAGTTAGTTGAATTTATTGTCCATCTATAGTACCAGGCAACTGTCCACTATATTTACCTAAAATTAAACTAGTGTTTCTTTGTACACCTGCATATCCACAAGGGTATCACAACGCTTTAGTGGAACCTCTCAACCTTCATTTTCCATCATGTTGTGAACCATCAGCTGCTTCTGCTTGTGTCACACTGGAGTCGAAGAATGCCAGGCCAACCAATTCTTCACTCAAGTACCAAAGACGTCGGCGGCCTGACTTAATCCATATATTGCTAGATGAAGCACTAAAACCTTGGTTTTGATAGTACTGCTGCTTCTCTTAGCAGGTCAGCTTGGCTATGCTGAAAATGCAAAATTAGTCAATTTCCAGGAAACTTCCAGCAACTTGTGCAACCTCTAAAACATCTTTTTCTTCCAAATTGTTTTCTAAATCATCTTTTGAATGCCAAAACCTAATGCAGGGTTCTAATTGAGGTTATCTGAAACTTTATTTTTTACCATGATTGTTGGACCACCCTACCACTCATGTTTATATCTATATATGTCCTGTTTCTTTGTGCACCTGCATATCCACCCATGTTCATCTCACCTGTGTGTGCTCTCGTTCTTCAGGAGAGCTTTGGCCTGCTGCTCACTCACGATCACAGCTTTGACCTGAGGTGGGTTCATGTGGACATTGAGTTTTCCACCCACCAGGAGGCGCACTGTAGCCGCAAATTTGGTCTGAGTCTTCAACACCTGGGGCGGCTGCTTTTCTATGATGAAGGTGCTGAAAAGAACAGGACACAATAATAATCTGTGTTAAATACTCATTAATGGAGTTCAACTGTGATACTAATGTTACAAATTCTAATGGGCCAGTTCAATGTCTGAGTTCAAAACAAACAAAATAAGAAGCTGATTAAAAATTTAAGCATGAAAGATACTTTTTCATTAAAAACGTGAGTTGGAGGCTGAGCTTGTTTTTAATTGAATCTGCAAAATGTAGTGAAACGTTATGTGCCTGTTATTGTGAGTCCTTTTGTAATTTCATTTAGCAGCTTGGTTATCACCCCACTCAAGAGAACTCAGGGAACCTTTACTGTAAACTGGAATGTTTTAAAGCATGTCACATGATTTCGGTTGAATTAAGATGGACACTTGTCTTCTATGGCAAATCTGCATCTGTTGACAAACTGATTGGTCTTCATTTATGCATGATACCAGAGTTACAGAGGACTCAGACACAAGTGAAAAGGACTTAATTTCAACTTGTAATAGTACTGTTTTAGGAAACTCAGTCAAATCTATCACAGAGGCTGTGAATGAGAAGAGGATGAGCAGACTATCTGAGGAGATCCTTCAATATATGCAACAAGATGTAGTAGATCTTCCACCAGTCTGTTATGGACAGATGTTATAGATCTTCTACCAGTCTGTTATGGACAGATGTTATAGATCTTCTACCAGTCTGTTATGGACAGATGTTGGAGATCTTCTACCAGTCTGTTATGGACGGATGTTATAGATCTTCTACCAGTCTGTTATGGACAGATGTTGGAGATCTTCTACCAGTCTGTTGTGGACAGATGCCAGCAGCATCAGAGGCAGTGACACCAACAGACTTGATAAAAATCATCCTGGATCTGTAATAGGTCTGAGGCAGGACAGTGTGACGAGAAGGACGCTAAACAAACTGATCTCCATCACGGACAATGATGACCATCCTCTCCACCACACACTGGACAGAGAAACACCTTCTCAAAGATTTACAGCTTCACTGCTGAACGGACAGATAGAGGACATCTGTCCAGACACATTTAACTTTACTTTAGAATAAACTGACCTCTGCCTGAGGTCAGTCTGTACACATGGACAGATGGTCTGTCTGTCCATCTGTCCCGCTCATCATCATTCTGATGGTTATTTGCTGCATTTCCTCACCTGGTGACCAGGGCAGAGATGATGTCGGTGATGTCTGCGTTGAGTTTGCTCAATAGCTCCTCCATGGGGCCAGGAAGAGGCAGCTGCTGGGTCAAATGTTCGCAGCGCCGGATCTGCTGCCGGTTCTGCCAGATCAGATCTGCCAGTTTCTCACACCTGAATAACACAAGGACAAGGCAACATGACACCACACCAGTGCACACCACAGACAGGACATACATGAACTAAAGCCCTGCCATGAACTGGAAGCATTTCCAGGATGTACCCTGCCTTTGCTCATCAGCTCCAGGAAACACAGACCTTCACTAGAAACACAAGGCCCAGAAAACCCATGGATGGATGGAGGTTCATTCACTTCTATTTGCAGTCTGATTGTCTTTATGCATATTATACATTTATGGAAACCAAACTGTAACACACTTAGGCCTGTGTGTTTTAGCAAAAGCTCATATTAAAATCCAATATTACCATTTTCTCAGCAAATTAACTGACTAAAAACTCTGCATTTCTGCATCATTTTGGACCAAATTATTCTAATATTGACTTAAATACCTAAATCTAGTCAAATCCAGTCCACATGTTCCTGTAGACACAGCTACAGTGCTTTCATTACTTACCCAGACTGGCTGCTTCATTTGTCCCACTACAGTTTTATAGTGACACAAAGGTGTATTCACACCAGCATAACTCCAAAGCATTCATGGATCTGTGGAAATCAGACTCACTGCACTAACCCTAAACCTACCCCCTAACCCTACTAACCCTAAACTTAACCCCTCACCGTACTAACCCTAACCCTAACCCTGCAGCTGTAAAACGCCTCAGACAGACTGAGCAGCCTTGTGACCTGTATTAGCAACAGTGATGCTTCAAACTCAAAGGTTAGTACAACATTCTATGTAAAATACCATCATCACGCTGCTAAATGGACCATTTGAAGCAATATTTGCAAATTAGGAAAGTTTTGATGTTGCTGGGTTTTTTTTAAATGTTTTTAATGTCAAGATGTGTACATTCTCTCTTAACCAGGGCTGTCAAACATATGGCCCGTGGGCCACAACAGGCCCACTGCAGGGTCTAATGTGGCCTGTGAAATGCACAAATTACACTGAAGATATTAATAATCTATCATTTTAGTTCAGGTTCAACATTCAGCCCTATTTTGGTCTCAAGCAAATCGGACCAGTCAAACACTATCATAATAACCTATAAATAATGACAACTACAAGTCCTTTTCTTTATTTTGGTGTACACCAGAGCATAGCCAGACCCCCTTGCCCTGAAAAGGAGCAGGTTTGATTTGTCCCTCATCTTTTTTCTGTTGAAGCAGCACATGGTTGGTCAAGATATTTAGTGGCTATTGTGTGCCCATGCTGTGCAGAAGAGGAAGGGGAGGGGTCACAGTGGGCACACCAATAGGAGTGAGGGAGACCAGTTAGAGCTACAGATGTCTGTGCAACAGATTACACGCTGCAACAGTGAGGAAAAGAAAATAAGTCACATTTGGAAGCATTTTAATATCACTGACAGTTCAAGAGCAGTGTGCACACTGTGCAAAGTAAAAATGTCAGACCGAGCAGGTTCCACAGACAATTTGCACAGACATGTGTGACCTTCCACAGCTCCCTGGGGATACTGACAGGTACCACAGCTGCTGTTGAAGTCCCAAGGAAAAGAAGGAACTCCTGCCTAAAGGTGAAGACGCACCAAGATGATTTTTGGCGGTTGGATGTCGTCAGGCCGTCTGGCAAGGTCAGTGACATGAGTCTATTTGGTGTGTTCTGTTCAATTGGCCGTCATTAATGCAGTCTCCAGTCTTTTCGGCTGATTCAACATGTGTAATCAGCTACTACCTGTTGTCCAGTCGAACCAATCGATTTATAGAGGGATAGCCCCCCCCCCTCTAATAGTCCATTCACTGCTCATATCGGATCTGAATGAGTGACAGTCAGTGTTGACTATGAACTTCATTCATTCCATGATGTCAACACTGTTAGCACAGTGTGATTTCTTCTCAAGTTTCACCTGCAACATCTTTTTTCTTCCACCAGTAGAAGCCCTAGAGCTGACAACACCAGTATCTTCTTATTACTAACCATCTGTTCAACAAATACAACAACAACAACCCTTCTGGACTTCTCAACACTGACAACAATGACTGATGACAGCGAGCTCTGGGTTTACAGAGATATTCTGTCATTTCCATTTTACGTCTCGCGCAAGCACAGAATGTACACTGAAGTTGGAAGTTGATTTGGTGTGTTCTTTCTTTTTTTGACCGTGTCGGGGAGATGGAAGCTGACTGATAGTCAGGCTACCTTTTCTGGTGACAATCATCAGTCGGGTTGGTGTGTCTTCACCCTAAGAGTCACTGTTCCCAGTGTGTCACCTCCCTCCCCTCCATGACAGATGTAAACGCCAAGGAGTAGTGTTGTCACATAACAAAATATGTACAAACTCCCAAAGTATTCCAATAAAACGCATCACTGAATCACTAATGATTCACTCTCACTCACCACCACATTAAGACTCAAGTTTAAATGAACAAAGACAGGTTTAAAATACACATCCAACTGCTGGATAGACTGCTGGGTCACACACAGTGGAGCACCCCCTCCTGCACAAATGCAGAAGGAACCTTCTGGAGTTATGGTACTTTCAGACATTTGACCCTGGAAAAGTAGGTTACAAAGTAGGTCAACGTCACCTATTTCAGAACCAGTCCAAGCTCTAGACATGATGTATGTGTGGCAAAAGAATTTAAGGTTCCAACAATTTTTTTCCCAGAGTTAGAGTGTTCACAAGATGGGACAGGCAGACACACTGATGACAATACCCCCTTTGGTGGGCCCAGGGGGTAAAAAGTACAACTGCATGAAAATATGTACATTTAATAACGTACATTTATCTTTTCACAGTAACATGTGAATAACATGAACAAATATTAAACTGAAATGTCTTAATAAGTGTCATTTGACCAATGCTCTGCCTGTTACTAAATGTTTTGTGTATTGACAGATCCAATGCCATCTATAGGTTGTAATGCACTTGTGTAAATGATAAGCCCAGACATAATGTGCCTGTGGCTCAGGAGGTAGAGCGGGATGTTCAGTAACCGAAGGGTTGGCGGTTCGAATCCTGCTCCGTCCTAGTCCTTAGGCACCTTCACCTTCCTTGTGTCCAGTTTATAACCACCAGAGTGAGAATGTGTGAGTGAATAATGTAAAGCGCTTTAGGTGCCTTGAAAAGCGCTACAGGAATCTAATCTAGTATTGTTAAAATTACATTTATTTTTCTTTCAAAATTTCAGGTTCTTCATAGTTGTTTACATTTTAAAGGATAGTTTGTAGATGAAAACATGTATAATTCATTAGGCCTGTAACGGTAAACGTACCAAACTGAACCATTTCGGTACACACCTCAGTACAGTTCAGTACACAGCTGTACCGAAACGGCACAGTATGATGAGAAAAAAGAAAAAGGAAGGAAAGATGTCGTTCGACGCGGAACTTTAAATCCGCGCAAATTTCACACGGACTTAATAAAGGAGCACACATTGACCCAAAATATGAAATAGCAGCTGATATAAGGTTAAAAAAAAAAACAACAAATATGATGTGAACCTGGAAGGAAGAGACTGAAGACCCTCCACCATCAGTACAGTCCAGTTTGGATCAGTTCAGGTTCAGGTGAAAGACAACAATGAGGAAAGAGACAGTAATAAGACGGACGTTGTTTGGCCCCTAGGAACTACGGTAGTTCTAAAACACTGACACTAGCTCTGTCTGTCTGTCTGTCTATCACGTACACTGTATAATAGAGGAATAAATAGAAAGTTGAAAGTATGTAAAATTTCACTTTCGTTTCACAACAGCGGTTGTTACGTTAGTTATGGACCGCACCCCCAGGTATATAACTGCGCACCCCCCCTACCCCCTGGCTCAGGAAAAAAAAAAAAAAATCCCCCGTGCACACAGGCACACACAAATACACACAGTGTCCTAAATAGTTTGTTCTCTGTCCTAAAATAAATAATTTGGTTAAGTTTGTTGTCAGCGTTTCTCTTCAGTTTGTTTAAACAGAATACCAGTTTACCCTCTTGTTAATGTTGCACTTCATGTGGAATTTTTTTGTTATCTTTATGCAGAATGTGAACTGACAGAACTGTGATTAGATTTTTCTTGTTTGTTCAAAACTATCTTTCAGGGAAAAGTGCAATACTAATGTTTAAAATACATTTAGTAATATTAATAATTAATTTTATTTTCTATTTAATTTGTAGCAGCAGAATTATATTATTCCTGTTTTTCTATATTCTATTGTGTCCAAAAATTGGGGGAAAAATGTTAAAAAAATTCATAAATGCATTAATAGACATTTTGAGGGGTTTTCTTTCTTCCCACACCGAGCCGAAAGAAAACCGAACCGTGGCTCTGAAAACCGAAAACGTACGAAACCGAAAATCTTGTGTACCGTTACAGGCCTATAATTCATGGTGTAATTAAATGTTTGTTCAATGTTATTATTTGCCTGGTCCGGTCCACTTCAGATGACACTGGGCTGAATGTGGCCCCTGAACTAGAATCTGTTGGACCCCTCCTTTCTAAACAGAAGACCCTAACATCTATCAGAGTCTGAGCTGGTGGCGTCACCCAGCGCCACAGCTGACCTATATTTATCAATATACATTTTCAGTCCATACCAGGACTGGAGGACGTCCAGCCCCCCCTCATGTGGACCCCCGTTTCCAGCCAGCTGTTGCCTTCTCTTCCACTGAATGAGCTCGTCATCTAGGATCAGGGTCTGCTGCTTTCTCAGGAGGTTCAGAGTCTTCTGATGCTGTTCAGATAAATCCTGAAAACACATTGGCAGTTGTGGAATACATTCACTCATATTCCAACTGTGGACATGGCACAGCTACACTAGCTTTCACTTGTTTCCAGTTGACCAAATAGAGCATATATGGGTCGAAGCAGTTAAATACAGGGTGTCCCATAAGTCTCCATACATAGGAAAAATAAATGTTTCTTGACATAAACCATTTTTATTTATATAATATGCTCTATATGACTGCCATTTGGTCAGGAACACATTTCAATGCGTGTCCTCCACTGCTGAAGAACTATAAAGAAATATAAAGAAATACACGTTAGAACCATATATGTATGGAATGTATTATGTCTCCTATGTATGGAGACTTATGGGACGCCCTGTATAATTTCCTGCTATGACAATAGTGTCAAATAAATGTACTATTTTGCCTATGTAGGTACAGTTGGATAAAAAGACAGAATCTTTAAAAAGGCAGAATCATGTTTTTTTTAGTTATTTATAAAGACCGATACCTTCAGTAGTACTGTGGACTCAGACAGGAATCAAAAAGTACTGAAAGATGGATTAATAAACTGATGGCTTTGGTCTTTACATGGACTCTTTTCCTATTTGGATATAATATATATAACGTATATAATATACAATATAATACCATTAATATAATACATTTTATCATGACTGAATCAATGTAGTTTAATGATATAATTTTATTATTGTATTTTATATTATTATTATTTTAAAAAAAATTATATATATATATATATATATATATATATGTATATATATATATATATATATATATATATATATATATATATATATATATATATATGAAGAAAATGAGATAGAAAGAGAATTTTTAAATGAATGAAATGACTTTTTAATCCATATTTTCTACTCACTTCAATGCTTCCCTCAGTCAGTGGTTGTAGAATAAATGGTTGTAAAAGTGGACATGATGTTGTTTGGCAGAATCGGAGTAAATGTGTCAACGTCGCTGCACCTAAAGCTTTCATTCTGCTAGATTTCCTTCCAGTAAATGCTTTTCCATGGAGCTGCAGCTGATGTGTGTTTTGTGTGTGTGTGTGTGTGTGTGTGTGTGTGGTCGGTCTTAAATGCCTGTGTACTGGTGTATGTGTGTGTGATGGCGTCCTACCAGCCTGTATTTCTGCAGAGTGCTGGCCTCTCTGGTGAGCCAGGCCTCCACGGTAGCCCTCTTACTCTGCAGGGTGGTCTCTCTCTGAGTTCGTTCAGTGGGGGGGCAGCGACGCCAGGCTGCTGAGCTGAGCTAACATAGGCCAAGACAGAGTGGACGTTACACACAGCAGCCACTGGACCATCCATCCATTATGAGTCATAAAGATCTTCAGAGCTTGTAGTCGTTTACTTGAAAGGATTCAAATTCATTAAAGCTGCAGTGTGTGACTGGGTTAAAAATCAGAGTACTGCCACACCTGTAATGTCTTTTATAAATATCATGTGTCTCACTACTCCTATTACAGCTTGTGAAGTGTTCTCATACCACAGCAGAATCTGTAACAGCAAAAATGTCATGAATATGAGAAACATCATGTCAAACATTCTGAAGGACAAAATGCTGATCATTCCATGTAATACTTACTGGATTTTGGTAATTCAGTTTTGTATGTGCCATTCCAGGCATGGGTTTGACTGAACTGATGCACCTCTGCTCTGCTAGGGCTGCAACTAATAACTATTTCAACAATGGACTAGTCATTGACTACTAGTACACTAGTCAAATTATGAATTATTTATATTCACTGCAACAATAAAATAGATGGTGTCCATAAAGCCTCTACAATTCAACACATTTATTACAAAAGCAAATGAATAAACAAATCTGTGAAAATTATTGAAATTATGAAAAGTATGTAAATTATGAAAATTATGAACAGTAGATATTGAAGGTTTTTTGCCTCATTTAATCCACCTTGTTGCCATGTTGGCCACAGAACAGCCTCTTCAATGGCGTCAGTGATCTTTTGCTTCAGGTCAGTGATGTCTCGTGTTTTGTTCCATACTAAATATCTTTAGCATAACCCCAAGAAATCCACGGGCAGTGGTATCTGAACCAGGAGTCCAGGGAATTGGACCACTCCTTCCAATCCACTGGTCAGGAAACATTTGATTGAGGAACCCACCAACATTCAGAACCCATCTACCTGGAAAATTGATGGTTGGTTGAAGGTCATCCCGTTGTGGTGCACATATTCAGTAGGGGGTGCAATACATTGATATTAGCTTCATCGTGTGCGACACATGATGATTCAATAACGATTCGTACAATGTTCAGAAATGATTATTTTTCATTATTACTAATGCAGGAACACAACCACCGTGTGTGCGGGAACTTAAAAGTGGCACGTGATGCCCGGACGCCCTTAAAGGAACGGACCAGGGGAACACAGTAAACTCAAACTCTAACTGTTTGGCCTTTCAGTTACCAGAGCATCAGATTCACCCAACAGGTTTAAAAGCTAGTGTTTGGGAGCAGGGCTGTCATGCTCTGATGCGGACGCCGGAGCGCAGATACAAACTTCCAAATGGAAGTATTTTGCCCAGAAAGCAGTTCCCAAACTGTACAGTGAGACCAAAACCAAAGTAGTGGAATCACTGAGGAAAGCATGGAGAATAATGCCGATATGTGATGCATGCTTTGGTTGCGGATAGTGAAATCTTTAGTTTGTTACAGGATTTATGCTGCTCATTGAGCATTTTGTCGGGATATCATTTATTATGACTGAGTAAACTAGTGCTTGTGTTGTGCTTGAACTGAGATTGAGCTTCCACTACAACGTATAGAAATCATCAACGCGATAAAGGCAATGCGGAATGGTAAGGCCCCGATGGGTACTCTATAGCAGGGGTCTCAAACATGTGTCCCGGGGGCCAAATGCAGCCCGCCAAAGGTTCCAATCTGGCCCATGGGATGAATTTGCAAAGCACAAAAATTCCACAGTCAAGGCTGTGGAACTCATTTTAGTTCAGGTTCCACATACAGACTAATATGATCTACAGCCAAAGAATAACGGCAGAATAACCTACAAAAAATAATGACTCCATATTTTCTTCTCAGTTTGATGTGAAAAAAAAAATTACACTATGCCTATAAATAATGACAACTTCAAATTTCTGTCTTTGTTTTAGTGCAAAAAATAACATTAAATTATGAAAATGCTTACATTTAAAAACTATCCTTTAACAATAGAATGTGAAGAACCTGAAAAAATTTGAACAACCTGAAATGTCTACAGAAAATTAAGCACAATTTTAACCATTTTCTGCCTGTTACTAAGTGTTTAGTATCTTTGTAGATCCGATCCATAATGCATATGTATAAATGATAAATTGAGGCAGAATATTGTTAAAATTGCACTTATTTTTCTCAAGAAATTTCCTTTTTTTCAGCTTATTCAGCTCTTTTTTGTTTGGATAGCTTATAAAAGTAAGTATTTCCATAATTTAACGGGGGGGGGTTTTGTACTAAAACACAGATAAAAATTTGGAGTTGTCATTATTTATAAGTTATTATGCTTTTATTTTACTGGTCCAGCCCACTTGAGATAAAATTGGGCTGATTGTGGCCCCTGAAAGAAATGAGTTTGAGACCCCTGCCCTATAGAGTTCTATAAAAAGTTCTCCAATAAACTATTATTTTGCTTGACATGTTTAATAATTCTTTGCTATATGGATCACTCCCGCCGACACTGACTGAAGCATCAATCACCCTCCTGCTTAAACCTGCTTAAACACAGCATGTGGCTCATATTGACCCACCTCCTTCCCAAACACTGACCTGAAAATCTTAGCCAAAGCCCTTGCCTTACACCTACAGTCATTTATGAACATTTGCCGGCTTCATAATGTTATCCACTTTCCTGGGTCCAGTGCGGTACCTGGTGTAGTTATTGCACTGGACGCACAAAAGCCTTTTCAACGCCCTCCTCACCTTGGATGCGTAGGTTCTCCTGGTACTGGATAATGAAGTACTCCTGGCTGTGCTGCAGCTTCCTCAGTTCGTTTTCCGTCTCCTGAGTGGCCAATCGCAGCTCCTCAAAGGTCTGGTTAATCTGCTGGTGGCGCTGTGACAGGCTGTCCATGGACTGAGCGTCGCCGCCACAAGTGGCCTGAACACAAACCTTGGGTCGGTCACACATGCACTGACCTACTGACTTCAAGTGGCATCAGTTTTCAGTTACTGCTTTTTCAGGCATGGGTTTGGAATTTTCACGTCATAATATCAACAGCTTGTTCAGCATGCATCATCATCATCATCATCATCATCCTGACCTCTTCGTATCCAAGACACTTACATTTGTAGCCTCTTGAACCAGCCTCTGCTCTGACTGTAGAATGTGTTTGATGCACCGAACCAGCTCCAAAGGACAACGGTCATAAGTACTCTGGAAACATGTCACACACACACACACACACACAAGTGATTCATTATTAGATAAACTGACATACACCCATTACCCGAGTTCTTTATGTGTGACACACCTGATTATAGTTAATGTAGTGGTTGGTCCCTAACGCAATCACTGTATAAAACATCACAGATCCATTAGGTCAAATGCTGGGTTAGGGTTAGGAGTCCATTTACATCCGTCTACGAGTCCATTTACATCCATCTATGAGTCCATTTACATCCGTCTACGAGTCCATTTACATCCATCTATGAGTCCATTTACCGTATTTTCCGGACTATAGAGCGCACCTGAATATAAGCCACACCTGACTATAAGCCACAGGTGTCCACGTTATAACATGAGATATTTACACAGAAAGATGGAAAACAGATAGATTATTTAAATATTTATTTCCATACCTTAACTGCTTTTTTCCCAAACAGTGCCTGTAACACGGCAGTAAAACAGCAGGAACCACGGCTTGTTCAAAAAATAGGACCAATGGCCCTGTAGTTTACGGCCAAATTAAAAGCTTTGGGAAATGTATCCAGATGCCATTTCTTATCACTCAGTTATGTGTATTTATTATATTACAAAAATAGCCCATGTTTTGGTCATATTCCAATCCGATCTGTAAAAAATTCAAATTCCAACTTGATATCCTTGATACTTGCTGATTTATTGGATCAATCCACTTCCTATCTCTTATAATGGGAAAATTTGTCAAAGTCGCACCAAATCCAGAATCAGATCCGATGGAAATAATTTCAATACCTTGTGTTGACATCATCATAAAGAAGCTGTATACCAAGTTTGAAGTCAATCAGAACTGTAGTTTCGGAGAAGAAGACGATTGAAATTTTTTCCCCATAAGATCCCATGTTAAATTTTCCATAAGTTCCTGGATCCAGAAGAAGATCCTGATCAGCATGTGGCCATTATGTTTTGGTCATCTCCCCATCAGGGCTGTACTGTAGAAATTTCAACTTGATATCATTTATATTTACTGAGTTATTGCATCGATTCACTTCCTATCTCTTATAATGGGGAAATTTTTCACAGTCACATCAAATCCAGAATCAGATCTGGATCCAAATAATTTCACTAACTTTTGTTGACATCATCATAAAGAAGCTGTACCATTTTGAGTCATCGATTGTAGTTTCGGAGAAGAGACGATTGAAATTTTTGTAACAGACGGACACCGGACACCGCATGACGACAATAACTTATGACCTGTCGGCCAGTAAGCTAAAAACCCAGAAAAGTTCATTGATCTCTATCTTCATCTCCCTTCTGCTCATTGAAACCACTTGCAGTCGTCTTCTTCAGTGTTTGAGTTGAACATCCTCAGAAAGGCTCCGTCACACACTTTCTCTGTCTCTTTCTCCTCCTCCGCGCTGCAGCTCTATTTCCTTCTTAGACAGATCGACTGGTTTGAACTTAAAAGCTGCATCATATGCATTTCTTCGTGTGCTTTCCATGCTGAAGGTTTGTGCGTGACACGCAAAATGATTGTAAAAGTTAAGCTTAAAAACTCCTCTTCATCACCTCTTCCACCTCTGTCTTTGCTTTTTGCACTCCTGCTAGAGTGCCCCCTGGAGGCCGTTAGCCCGTAAAAATCTGTGTTCATTGTGGTCAGTTTCAGATGCTGCAGCTCTTTCATAATTCATAGTTTGAGTTCTTGTTTGTTTAGTATTAATTGTCAGCCTTGTAAATCCAGCTGGACTGACTGTACATATCCTGACCAAAGTAAATCCAATTCTCCCTTTGTGCAGTAACCTACACCTGGCTTTACTGCCTCCGTCCACAATAATATGCATTATATACAATAAGTGTCCTCTAAAACTAACACTTATTTGCAACAAAATATAGCAAACTTATTACATGATCAAAACAAATTAATTTTACCAAAAATGTCTGTTTTGAATGTCTGGGGTCGCCAGAAATTTATCATGTTAAAATGGGTCAGAAGACAGAAAAGGTTGGGATCCACTGCTCTAGTGGTACACACGAGAATCGCTACAATATTTTTAACAGGCAAGAAAAGACTTGGGAATTATATTTGTGTTGCATTGTTCAGACCCCCTGCGTCTGAAGGTTCTCCAGATATCACATAACAGCTCCAACGTTACACGAGTATATGTGAGGACACAGGGCTGCCGTCTGTCTGGTACCTTCAGCTGGTTGGCGTAGTGACCCAGTTTGATCTTCAGGAGGAAGCCATCCTCTCCTCCCTGAAGCTGAGCTTTTCTCTGCAGCTCTGCACCAGGACTGTCCAACAAACGCTGGCCTTGGCCTCCCTCTGACGGGTTGTCCAGCTCCACTGAGTCCCTGTTCAACACACACATGCATCAGAGTAGGGCTGGGCCATAAAACAATAACCACATATATCGCAATATAACTTTTCCACGATAGAAATATAAGACATACTCGATACAATTTCAGTAGAATTCATTGGTCCATGTTTTGACCAGATGTAAGAACAGCCAAACATAATTAAGTAGCGCCACATCAAACCAATCACACTAGTGACGGCCAATTCTCCCTTCGTGCAGTAATCTACACTGGCTTTACTGACTCGTCCACAATAATATATATTATATAGACTTAATGTTCTCTAAAATTAACCTTTATTTGAAACATAGTATAGAAAACTATTACAGGATCAAAAACAAATTAATTTCAGAAAAAAAAAGTCTGTTTTGAATGTCTGGGGTCGCCAAAAATGTGTGATGGTAAAATGGGGTGACGAGTCAAAAAAGGTTAGGAACCACTGCAATGATGCCTTTTGTTGATTTTACAAATACAGCATGTAGTTCTAAGTTAATTTATTTATGGCTTATTAGAAAAAATAAAACCAAGGGATAACATGTTAAACTGTACACTTATTTCCAACACGGTCCCCATCATGTACTTAAAATGAAGAAAAGGTGTATTCAACCTTTAGATGGACGAGTGTCTGGACCCTCTACACTTCATAAGTGAGTGAGTGAGTGCTGAGTGAGTGAGTGAGCGATGTGAGTGGAATGAGCGAACAAGTGAGTTACCGAGTGAAGTGAGTGAGTGAGTGAGTGAGTGAGTGAATGAGTGAGTGAGTGCGTAATGTGAGTGAATGAACGAACAAGTGAGTTACCAAGTGAGTGAGTGAGTGTGTGAGTGAATGAGTGAGTAAGTGATGTGAATGAGGCGAACACTTGAGTTAACGAATGAGTGAGTGAGTGATGTGAGCAAGTTAATGTGCGATGTGAGTGAGTGAGTGAGTGAGTTAGTGTGTGAGTGAGTGAATGAATGAACAAGTGAGTTAACGAATGAGTGATGGAGTGAGTGAGTGAGTGAGTGTTAGGGATGCCTGGAATATGATATAATACTAACTTTTTATTCCAAAGATATTGTAAGAAAACCACCTCACCAGGTCATTTTGGACCCACTTCTATATCTCAGGGTTAATTATGTTTTGTCTTGATGTCGTGTTGACAACAATGTGACTGTCACCAGAGTTTAAAAAAACTAAGACTTAATTTTCTGAACTGCCACCCACTATGATTACAATGAAATGTAGGACAAATATCATAGAATTTCCCAAAATGACAGGAAAACCAAAGCTGTGTGTACCAGAGCTGAGTCTCAATCCACTGGGCCAGGTAATGTCGCACCTCGATGGGGAAGTGTTGGCCCATACAGAGCCTGGCATCTGGTGCAAGGCTTCCACCCTGCAGCTGCTGGGCTGAATCACATAGACATGGTGTTTCTATGGAAACAGAAGGACAGGAAGCCATGAACACAAGGAAGCACATATATGGTACCAACAAGACAGAACAGAAACAAACACAGACCCACATGGTACCAACCAGACAGAAACAAACACAGACCAACATGGTACCAACCAGACAGAAACAAACACAGACCACATGGTACCAACCAGACAGAAACAACACAGACCACCTGGTACCAACCATACAGAACAGAAACAACACAGACCACATGGTACAAACCAAATAGAAACAACACAGACCACATCGGTACAACCAGACAGACCAGAAACAAACACAGACCACATGGTACTACCAGACAGAACAGAAACAAACACAGATTACATGGTACCAACAGACAGAACAGAAACAAACACAGACCACATTAGTACCAATCAGACAGAAACAGAGACAAACATAGACACATGGCTACCAACCAGACAGAACAGAAACAAAAAACACAGACCACATGGTACCAATCGACAGAACAGAAACAAACACAGACCCACATGGTACCAACCAGACAGAAATAAAACACAGACCACAAGGTACCAACCAGACAGAACAGAAACAAACAAACATAAACCACATGGTACCAACCCAAACAGAACAGAAACAAACACAAACTACACTTTCTCTCAACTGTTGGGATACACAATCTACAGAAACTTTAAATGAGATGAAACTCAAACAATAGTTTGCATTCGAATTCATTTTTCCACATGTTTATCACATAACTTCCATCAGGATAAAGAGGATCCTGACATGTGGAGAGTGAGGGTCAGACACTGTATGTTCTCATCTGTGCATCCTTTGGTCCACTCTAACACACACATTTTACTTTCATTTCATTTGCCTGATGGTTTAAGTTACTACAGGCAAGTTCGAAAAGAAAAAAAAATGTAAAGAAAAGTAATTGAAACGGACTGGTGCAGATGTCCCTCAGTGTTTGGGCTGACTTTGTCATACTTTTTAAGAGGAGCATCCTCAGTAACAGTGAAGGAGGGAGCTGCTCCAGGAGACTGGAGGATGGTTAAGCTAACAGCTCACATGGCGAGCATTACAGTGGATCTAAACAGTTACAGAGGAAAACTACTTGTGCACAGTAACGTATGTTATTCCATTCCGTTTTCCGAACAATTTAGACATGTTGAGTGTCGTGTTAGTGAAAGTTTATTGCTTTGGGAGGACCATCAGGATGACGCTAGCTAGCAGGCTAAGCTAACCCAGAGGAGGGGCTCCCACTAACGTGACAGCGCTCAACTCAAAACTCTCCAGTCCGCGCGCCACAAGTTGCTAGTTTGGATTTCCATCTTACCTTATAAGAGATGCAGCACACCTTACAACAGCACCATGGACGAGCAGCACACCGCACACACTACTTACTGATCACACGCTGGGTAATTACTGTGGACGTTCCATGTCACTTCGACAACTTCACTCACCTTCGGGTTTCTGGTAAAGCAGCTGTTGTTTACAACCCATCAACACAGGAAAATGGTACACATCGCTTCGCCTTGGCATTTCAAATAAAAGACTGTTTAATCATGTCTATGCATATTAGCGGTGCAGTATCACTGTAACAATAGTAATCTGTCATAATTCACAATCTTTGATATATGGATAACATAAAAATGTACTCTACATCTAATTGTTCAATTATCAAAGTGTGGGAATACTAACTACACTCTGGTTTGATGAATTGGTGCCGTGTTCCGGTAGTGTTTGTGCTAACTTCTGCTAGATCTATGCTATCAGATTTCCGCAAAACGGCCCCGCCCCCAATCCGCTTACTGTCACGCCCCCCCAATCCGCCCCCCGCTCTCAACCCACTAGTCTGTGGGCCTGTGACTAGAGGGGACAGGTTGATTGATTGATGATTCATTCATTCATTCATTCATTC
>NC_043975.1:45911515-45941515 GCF_902148855.1 Sphaeramia orbicularis
TGATGTTTAAGAAGTTTTAAAAGAAACACAAAAGCTCTCTTGAATAATGTTGACTACATGTATAATGTTAATCTCAGGGAACATACAAATGAGTTTGTTTATTAAAAAATCAGGATTGTTTCAGTTTACAGAGTTAGCTGAATTAAGGACATTGCTGATTTGCAGAGATGTGTTTAGTATCACAGGATGAGAACTAGAAGGGTTTAATTTTAACAGAAAAGGGACTAATGTGAATCAATGTGTTGTGGGTGTCAGGATGTGGAATTCTTTGGCAGTGGAAGAGAAGAGCTGCACAAATATTTTTTCAGTTTAAGAGGTTGCATAAGAAAAAATAAGAAGCTTTATAAAAGCATTAATGAAATAATTTAACTGATGGATTTTGGATTTGTTTTATTTTGCATTGACTTTCATATAAACTGTTTACTGTAACAGCTGTAACGGCAACCTATCTGATGGAAGCAATGTTTGAAGAAAGGGGCAGGTATTGTCAGTTTTCTTCATCCTGCTCCTTTCCATCATTTAGACTGGAATGAATAAATAAATGAAATAATGAATGAATGAGTTGAGTACGGTTTAAGTCACACACATTCAATTACTGTATGGAAAATGTATGGAAATGGACTGAGCATGCTCATTGAGTGAAGGTTCAACCTGAACCTTAACTGTTGGGGTAATCGACTAATGCCCCCAGTTTCTGTCAGAGCACCCCCCCCCCCCCCCTTCAGCTTTCCATTCAAACACCCCCTGACATTGCTTGTACCTATGTCTATTGTTTATTTTTATTTGTTTGTTTTGATGATGTCTATGTCATTATGTGTTTTTTTTTATTTATAGTGAAGGAGTTGTTGGCTGTTTTATGTCTTGTTCTGTCACCTGCCTATGGACTGTGGATGAAAAGTAGTTATTTTTAATTAAGGGTTTTATTGCAAACATCCCATTGTTCTACAGTCTACATTAACTGTTATGAAATTGAAGAGGCGTCACTAATTTCCAACAAACCACTGAATTAAATGGCATCCACACCACAGTGGCTTAAACATGCAGTGACCCAACCTGTTCACACAACTGCAGCTGAACCGATTCACTAACTCAAATGGATTTTAAAAAATTCTATTCTAGGATGAAAGTATGATGAAATTCACAGAGAGATTAACATTTATGCTGAGGCTGCAAACTGATCTATACATGAAAGGTGGAACAAATGGATTAGTTTCTTTAAAGACAATGTGTGGTTTGTCATGCAGTCCTGAGAGTTTGTGTGAACTGCTGCTCAAATTTGATTATATAACTTGATTGCTACTGCATGACTGTAACCATTATTATCCTTGCTTTTGGACTGAAACTATTATCTATGCTGAATGTTGATTGTTTTGTTTTGTTTATGTTTTGTGCAACAAAATGTTAAAATAACTAATAAAAATTAAGTGTTAAAAAAAAAAAAAAACTTAAAAATTCTAGTCTAATTCTACAAAGTTCCTGAATCAAAGCTTCGTTTCCTTTATTCTCTGCTGTTAAACATTGGTTCCACTGTTGTGTTTCACACGGACGCTTATTTGACGCACATGAGGCCAGGCTCAACACAAACAACAGAAGAGACGAGGACAAAAGGCAGAACATGTCTATCTGTGGACTTTTATTCATTGGAACGATCACTGACTCCTTTAAACTTTTAACCTTTAACACAAACATTAAACATATTGTCTTTATTTGTTTCAGTTGTTTGTTAGTTCCATGTTCAGATGGTCTGGGTTGGACCCAAATGTGTTGTAGTTATTGTTTGTAGATGTCATTGAACTGGTTTTTGTTGTTTATGTCAATAGATATTTTATATATACTTTTTTTTTTTTTTTTTACTGTTTTATGTTGTTATTTCTTATATATAATATTTTTTATATGTATCCTTTTGTTTATACTTTTTGTAGTTTTTTTTTCTAGTTCTGGAATAAAGGTTGTTTGTCATTTTCAGACATGTCTGTTTATATTTTTACTACATTTTATTTTTTTTCACCAACTCACATATTTGTTTAAAAGAATTGAAGAAAATAATCAATAGATTAATAATTTACAAAAATCATTGATAGCTGCAGCTCTACACACAATACAAGAGCATCGAATCACCACTGAACCAGGACAGGAAGCATTTCTGTCCTAGAAATCCAAGAACTGTTTAATATTGATGGAGGCAAAGGACACCAGCTTCCATTCGACAAATTCTGACAAAATCTTTTTTGTGTCCAACAGTTCCACTACTAACTTACAGAATGCGTTGAGGTAGTTTGTTTTGTGTGCCATTTCCTTATCCAACTGCTTCCTAAATTGTTTCAAAAACTGAATCCACTGTATTTGTACTTTTATGCATTCTGCACATGCAGCTGACACTGTGTACTGTTCACATTAAATGTCTAAAACACCTGGTGGACTGCACTCACTCAGACGCACTTTCTTATCACCCTGTTTTCTTCCCACTCTTTTAACCTTCACCTTGCCTCTCTCTCCATCTCTTCTGTGGCTGATTACACTGTTTTCTAGTGTCGAGCCTGTTGCAACAGAGTGACAGGAGCACAGATATAGAGAGAATATTGAGGCATACACAGTGATGAGGACACACATGGCGCATAAACAAGCACAAAGCACAACAATAGAACATTAAGGGCATCTATCAAAAGGTTTGCGTGTATTAAAACGTGTGCAAACTCATTGCACACGCAAAAAATGTACAAACTGATTTACTAACAGTGCGCACTAAGGGTTGCGTTTTTTCAAAGGTGCAAAATGCGTCTGCATCCAGTTAGTACATTTAACACAGTGAATATGAAATATGGAGCATTACACACGTTGTGCAGTGCTGGGAGGAGAAATGTAAATATATTAATTTAGCACATGCAAAGTGATTTACAAACCCGAAAGCAATTTTGCTGAAAGAAACTGTGCTGTATTTAACAAGTCTCAAAAGGAGCGCAGACGGTTTGTGTGGAATTGCGCACACATGGCTGTGGTTAGGAACAACGGTTAGAAATTCTAGACTGCGCAAGCAAATTACTACGCACAAATTGGGATCTTAGTAGATCTGGCCCTAAGCGTGCTATCGCTAACGGGGCCAGGACGCAGTGACAGGTGGGCTGCTGATGTTTGTTAGCCTTTAGCTCTTTAGCTGTGTGGCTAACGTTAGCTGAGTGGTGCTAGTGTGACCGCTGGTATTTTCTCTGCGTTGTGTTTCTTTGTGGTGCAATGCAGAATAGACCCCAGGACACAACATTGCGATTGGAGGAGGAATTGACACTCGCACTCCGTTTATTTTTTTTCTTCCCATGACAAGACATTCAAAACAGGGCAAACAGAGAAACATACCTGACAATATGCAAAACAACATAATCAGTCCTGACTACGGTCCAGCCCAAAACTATAATGAAAAAAAACCCACCAGTTAGCATGCTCTCAACACATGCACTCCGTTCACCTGTCAAACATATACACAATCAGTCAGTATCAACACACAATCCATTCAACCACCACACAGACAACAATATAGATAAAATTAAATGCCAAAAGGAACATCAAATCAATTAATAATACACAATGACAATGGATAGTAACGGATGACCTACTTCTTCCCGTGACAAGACATTTGAAAAGGGAAGAGAAGGGAGGAACCCGACTTTATATTGGGGTACCCCTGGAAATACATTAAGAAGACTGGACATAAATCAACAAAGAAGAGGGCAGAGGACCAAACACAATACAGGACTATAACTAAAACATGCCAAGTAACACACTTAAGTTAAAAGAACAATCAAGAATAATTACAAAAATAACATTATTCAAATCAATAAACTCATACCTTACAAACATCCTGCACCACAAGGGGATGTACCTCCCAATTTATCAGGATTAAAAGTACTATAATAATTATGTTACACTAGCAGCTGCAGAAGGAGCCCCAGACCGGTGGTCTTTGCACCCACAAGGGCGTGTCAATGTGACCTGTACACCTGGATGGTCAGGGGGTTATGTCCATTTGTCCACCTGCTGCAGGTCCGGTTCCACCACCTCCATGAAGTGAAAACAAATGTCCAAAACTTCATTGTCTGGATAAAGTTTCTCACTCTGCTCCAGTGTGTCTTTGATCACTGTTTTTTTACCTTCTTGATGCCGGCTTCATTGAAAATAAATGCACATGGTTGGAGGGGGGGGGTAAAGGGTGGGTTTATGACAGTGAATATGTACATTCAAACTGTAGGGGAGCTCCATCGAGAAAAATGCTACCAAAACAGCCAAGAAGAACCAAAAGGGAACATTTTACGAAGTTCTGCTTTAAAAGACAAGGCAGATTTTGGTGGCCAAAGGTCAAAGGTTGTCAGTCTATTTTTTTGGACTTCAGAGAACATCTGCAACTTTGGTCCAAACCCAGACGGAGGATAACTCAAAGGATTTCTAATTATTATTTCATAAATAGTATAAATGAGTAAGTAGGTAATACAGTTGTTTGTTAGTGGAATTCTAAAGATATTCTCCAATGTTTTTGCATCACTGTGCACCTCCTGGAGGATTCGGTTGGGTGTCTGTAAATTGGATTAGAGTCTGGTTTTGACCAACGCTATATGTAAAGTGTCATGAGATAACTTTTATTATGATTTGGTGCTATATAAATAAAATTTGATCTGATTTGTGCAGATCAAGACTAGTTTCAACCTGAATACACTGAACTGGAAAATAAAAACCATCATCCATTGGTGGATCCTTTGGTCGACGAAAGATTAGAAAAATAATGTAACTAGACAGAAGATCTAGAAAACACAAACCAACATGACAAAAACAATGTAAACATATGATGCATTAAAAGATTTAACAGAACCTGACAAAAATGGAACGAGATGAAACTTCCAGAACGCATCAATATACATGTTTATACAGAGATAGGACTGAGAGAAAAGTTGAAGTTTCTGGGTATTTTAGTATTTTATATGAAGTTTGAATGGTTTGAAGTGTGACATGCAGTAGATCCACTAGAAATGTCCTTCAAAGGCTGACTTTGATTATATATTTCACAGCTTGATTGCGTTTTCTTTTTCATTGTCTTTTTTTCTAGATATAGGAAAAAGAAGTGACAGAGGTTTGCAGAGAGAGGAGGACGACGACGACATGGTGGCAGTGGGAGGGGCTTTGGTGAGCCGTCACATGTGAAACCTCCCTGTTTGTTTTAAAATTCCCAGAGCAGTCAGAAAACGGCAGAAGATCGATCACTTCATTTTTTTTCTGATATGAAAGTTGGACAGAGGGCTGAGCTTTGAGTCTTGTTTTTTTTTTCTTTTTCCTTCTACCATCTTGAAAATCATCTAGTCTGTAAGTCATAGAAACAGAAAAAGTGTGTCTGTCTGGAACAAGCTGCCAAAAAAAACCCAGAATGCAGTGTGAAAGAAGCACCCTTCTGTTGTTTTCAAGGATGACAAGTCGAATCTCATTCAGATTTTTCTTCTTGCTTGCATTCACTCTGCTGTTGAAGTAAACAGCTGTGTCTTTACTTCATTCCTGACATGTAAGACGCACCTGTCCACACTTGTCCATTCCACAGTCACATATATAAATGCATGTCATAATTACATTTATGTACAACTACACTGTAAAGGCAATTAAGGTGTATTTACTTTTGCTTTTCACTGTAGCCCCTTAAGTCTGGTCACCTGGCTCCATCTGTATTGTCATGGTAATGCTATGCTAATGTTAATGCTAACACTTGTAGCAATACATTCTTTACATCCACAAACCCACAAGAACATCATTAAAAGTAAAGCCAAGTTTCGGACAACAGAACATAATCCAAACAAGCATGTCAATGAACAAATGTGTAACACAAGCTAACAGTCTGAGCCCAGCGTGTCATGAATAATTTCACAAACCAAACCAATGCAACAAACTGTGCACTGCTATGCTAATGCTAAGCACATCCAAGTACAAGTATTATGTCTACTGCTAAAACTCAGTGAATGAGCCAATGAATAGCAAAAATAACGATAGCATTATGAAGCAATGAGTCCAAATTTGCGACAATCTGAAGAACTTACTTCTGCTATCATGTACTCCATGGTTTGTTTTTGCACTGAATGATTCCAACTAAACAAATGGCCAACGCTGGCTATTGGCTCCAGTTGAACTCAAAAAACCCAAATTGACCGTATTTGTACAAAAGAACAGAGGTGGTGATGGGTAATAGATGAGCTAATGCTAACAATGCTAACTTAATGGCACAGAAGGAGCTTCATCAGACCCTTGTGATGTGTTTCATATCCTCCTGAGACCCAGGAATGTGAAAATTTTAGCTTTTTCACATTAAACAAGTGTCTATGTAATTTTTAAATTATTTTATTATTTATTTATTTATTTTAATGGGATGTCCTTTTCAATAGACAACATTTTTTAAGTAACACTGTCAAACTTCTGTCCCCTACAGAGGACAAAAATGCATTGCTGGGTCTCAGGAGGATATGTTCATATTAACTGAAGCTAACGCGCAGCTGTTTGGTACAAAATGAGACCATAAGTTCAGTTCCGTGGCCAGTAGTCGTTGTCATTTGTTCTTGCACTTCTCTCAATCACTCCTGATCAATTTGGGGCAAAAATGTGTACTGTGAAATTACAACAACTTTGACCCATTTGGCACCAAAATATTTTTAGTCCTGTGAATTGGTGCCTGAGGGGTTTCTGGAGATTTCACATTCATATGACCTTTGGCCAAATGAACATTTATGGTGAATTTTCTGACCGTCTGTCAAACTGTTCCTCAGATCTGCCATTATAACTGTATACATCAGTGTTTTTCAACCTTGGGGTCGCCTGGAATTTCTAGTAATTGATAAAAAATAAAAACTTACTAATAAAAAAATCTATGGTGAATTGACAGAGACAATCCCAAACGGGTTAGTCTAAAAGTGCAGCCCTGTGGTTCTGTTTATCTGTCAAATGTTCATCGTGGTCGGTTTCAGATGCTGCAGCTCTTTCATAATTCATAGTTTGAGTTCTTGTTTGTTCAGTATTAATTGTCAGCCTTGTAAATCCAAGCTGGACTGACTGTACATATCCTGACCAAGGAAAATAAAATTCTCCCTTTGTGCAGTAATCTACACCTGGCTTTACTGCCTCCGTCCAGAATAAAATACATTATATAGACTAAATGTCCTCTAACATTAATCTTTATTTACAACATAGCATAGCAAACTATTACATGATCAAAACCAAATTAATTTCAGCAAAAAAAAAAAAAAAAAAAGTCTGTTTTGAAAGTCGGGTGTCGACAGAAATTTGTGATGTTAAAATGGGGTCTGGAGTCAAAAAGGCTGGAAACCCTGATGTAGATGGAAGACACACATGTAAACAAAGGGCTTTATTCAATTACACAATCTCCACATCAGCAGGCGAGTGAACGCCCATCCATACCCCCAGGTAAAAAGGATTAGCCCAAAAATCTAATCATGGATGTAAAACTTTAAAAACTGACCGTAACAATTATTAGAGTCCAAATAAAGCAAAGGATGCCAATAAGAGTCTGGATCATTCATCCTATCACCTCCAACAGAACTGTCAGTTACAGCAGAAAGGGGCGGAGCTTCACTTCTACAACCACCACCTCCAAATATTCATGTAGAATTCTGTGAGGACGTGGTGTGTCTGTGTTTGTAGAATAGAACGACTGTGACAGAACCAGAAATGGAACTTTCTTTGTCTGTTTCACAGCTTGTTATTGAAAGATATATGTTGAGAGACAGATGGACAGACAGACAGACAGATACTGTAGACATACAGACAGACAGACAGACAGACAGACAGACAGATACTGTAGACAGACAGACGGATGGATGGACAAATAATATAGACAGACAGACATACTGTAGACAGACAGACGGACTGATACGTACACAGACAGACAGACAGATGACGGGCAGACCTGTTTGAGTTCAGTGTCGTCACCTAAATTGTTTGTTACAAGTTGAGTCCGAACGTTCTGACTTACAGGTGGGTTTCTATGGAATGTGTTTTGCAGCTGCTCATCGTTAACGTCCGTCTCCTTTTCTAAACGAACAGCTGTCGTCAACACAGCGTCCATGACACAAGTCCAGGAGTTCTGTGTAAAGGAGTTCGGCTGACTCCTTGGCTCTGCTCCAGCAGGGACAGTGTCTTCAAAAGCCTGACCGTCGTCCACGCTGCTTAGGAGACGTGCTGAGCTTGTCCGTCTGTCCCTTAACTGATCAACAAGGAGACAGCGGTGGCTTGGGGTCGTCTGGGTGGAGCCTGATGGCTGCCCATGTCTCCAGTCCAATACCCTATCAGGTTTGGTGGTGCCACTGAGAACCAGCTACACACTAATACACACAAACACACTATACACACACTTAGAGGACATTCCACTGACTTACATTCACTTGTGGAGACTTCCAGCCTTACCCTAACTTTAACCCTTTCATGCATGAATTTGTGAGCCGTAATCAGATTTTTTTTCCTGAGTGTTTTTATTCCTCGAGGCATTAAAAAAAACAATGCAATAGAAGTTATTTTTATGAACCCATTTTTCATGGAGTTGCAAACATGTCCACTCAGCTGGACACCATGCTTTAAATTTTTGAAGCAAAGAAACGTATTTACTGATAAACTGTGTGAAAACTATGAAATGAAAACATTTTTAATGCAGATAATCTGATATTTTCTCACATTTTAACATACACTAATACTAGTCATTACTCACATCGTGGAGATTATATATATATATATATATATATATATAATATATATATATATATAAAAGTTAAAAAAAAAAAAAAACCCTGTTAATTACAGTTTAATAACAATAACTAGCAATTGATTTACACTCAAACATGTTAGTGCAGATCAGGTTTATCAAGAACAGTAAAGTTACAGTAACAGTATGAATTGCAGTGTATGGGATGGTGCATGCACTGCAAAAATCTAATCTTACCAGGTGTATTTTCTCATTTCTAGTCAAAATATCTCATCACACTTAAAATAAGACATAATCAATTAAAGAGTAACTTTTTTTTTTTTTTGCTTAAGTCAAGCAAAAAATCTGCCAGTGGAACAGGTGAAAATTATCTTGGTAATATTACTTGAAATCAGATTTTGCAGATCTATTGTCTAAAAATCAGTTCTTCTATTTCCCTGAAAGTTACTCTTTAGGTGATTCTGTCTGATTTTAAGTGTGATAAGATATTTGGACTAGAAATAAGAAAAAATACACTTGGTAAGATTTAGAATTTTGCAGTGTGAGTGTCCACTGTGTCGGCTGATATGGAACTACAACAACAAAATCCATGAATACTAGAGAACAGCTGTCCACTGTAGTGACCACTATGCATGAAATGGTTAAAAACACGCCTCTTATTGATGATGGTTTACCTGACAGCAAATGAATTAATTAAATAATTTTTGGTTTTACATCAATCATTGTACTCAGTACATTAATTGCAAACATAAAAACCAAAAGAGGAATAGGCTAGAAGCAAAATCTTATTTTTTTGCCTATCCTTTTCAACTAAAACACTGCTTACATCAACTTAAATGTGTACAGCATCGAGCATTCACACCATAATAATAATAAAAAACAAAAAAGCAAAATATCTACCATCTCAATTCAATATTTCTGAACAATTATAAACTTAAGGTACTTTTTTTTAAACTTCACCAAAGGAGTGGATAACCTAAAGGCATCATAAGGTCCATTCTATAATTTCACACCCACAATCCCAGTTCATCTCGACTTCACATCTGCCCTCACTTTAATCCACTCACACATATGAAAATCTCTGAAATCCGAATTACCCTCTCTTAATTCTAAGAACCACGACTGGTATTTGAGACAACACTATTTTATCCTTAATGTTCCATATACCTATTTAGAAACAATTTTTTATACCTCTTTATAAATATCTGTTTGTACTGTCCTTTCTCCTGTTCTAGACTGTTCCACGAACTTACTCCACAGCTTGTTATGCACATACTTTTCATTGTTGTTCTTACTTTGTTGTTTTTTTTTTTTGTTTTTTTTTTAAATCTCCTCTTAGATTGTAGCCTCCTTCTCTTTCAGTGAACATTCCCTGGATATTTTTGGCAGTAGATTATTTCTTGCTTTGTACATTATCTGTGCTGTTTAAATTTAACCAAATCCATGAATTTCAATGTGTGTGATTTTAAAAATAGTGGGTTTGTGTGTTCTCTGTATCCTGCTTTGTTTATTGTCCTTATTGCTCTTTTCTGTAGTGTGCATATTGGCTGTAGAGTGCTTTTATAGATGTTTCCCCAGACCTCTGCACAATAGGATAGATACAGTAAAAATACAGTGTACAGACAGTGTAACAATGATTAGGTTATGTTCTTCGAACGGAAGAAAAACATGGGAGAAGATATGTCCTGGTCACACAACAACGCACAAGCTGACAACAGAAGTGAAAGCAGAATCACATTTGTACTCACTGTCAAATATTTACATGGAACATGTTCATCATCATCATCATCATCTTCTTCTATTCAGTTACACACTCATTACAACAGTGAATGAACAGCAGGACTCCTGGGAGGGTCTGCGCTGACTTTGGATTTTCTTCCAGATCAATGACAATAGATTGGAGGGAAACTGCACGACTCAAATCTCCACCCAATAAGAAGACTGAGTCTGACCCACTGAGTCTGTGGGTTTGGATGATGTCGACAGGCTTCTGTTGAACATGACCCTAACGCTAACCCTAACCCTGAGGAAGAACAGAAGATAATTAACTCCTATGCGTTCAGATCAAGGTTATTATCGTTAACAAAAACTAACAAAATGACGAAAATATTTTCGTTAACTGAAATAAATAAAAACTATAATTAAAAGAAAAAACGATAACTAACTGAAACTGTATTGTGTGTTTACAAAACTAATTAAAACAGATAAAAATTATGGATAAAATTCCCATCGTTTTCATCTTTGTCAATATCGGATTGATACGAAAGCGATTTATTTTGCTCTAGCAATTTTAGCTAGTGCCACCATACGACACTTCACGGTCCGTCACTTCTCATCACTTGTGGTTTACAGTCGTCTTCTGGTCCCCACTCTACCTGGAAACATGGAGACTAAAGTTGGGAGAAAGCAGCAGAGTCCTGTCTGGGATTTATGTGAATTCGACGGCGAAGAAGAGAAAAGATATGAAAAAACTAAAGTTAATACTAAAACTAGACTAAAACTAAGCATTTAGAAAAAATGAAAATTAATAAAAACTAGCAAACCTGCTCTAAAAACTAATTAAAACTAACTGAATTAGAGGGAAAAAAAGTCAAAACTAATAAAACTAAACTATAATGAAAAATCCAAAACTATTATAACCTTGATTCAGATGTTTCCCATATTAACAAGCTTACATACTGACCAACTATTTAAACTAGAACAGGGTAAAACATAAATCTGGTCACAAAGAACTCATCACTAACATTACTGAAATGAAACAAATTAAACAAATGATCCTATGTTAAAGTATTAACTACTAACTAATAAAACAATTCATCCTAAACTTCAATATTTGAATTAAAATAACATTTCAATTCCCCCGTTGGCATGATTTTATCATGACCAGAATGGGTTTATAGCCTCTAATGTGTGTGTGTGTGTGTGTGTGTGTGTGTGTGTGTGTGTGTGTGTGTGTGTGTAGATCAGTGCTGTAGGGGAATGGGCTGCGGTCGGCTGCTCTGACTGCAGACCAGTCTGTGGAAAAGAACGACTTTTTAAATTACACATACATCACTGTCACTGCAGCACAGAGTACAGACCACACACACACACCACACACACACACACACCTCCTGTCCTTCCCTCACTCAACAAACCAAATCCCATGTTTACAGACATGTAAAGGCTGTAAAGGCTCCAACATGGAGGAGGATAAATGTGGAAGATACCACTGCAGTGGGCGACAGGTGCAAACACACTTCACATACAGAGAGGACTTCCATATTAAAAGAACGTATAATATATAAGAAAACAAATACAAGAAGAAAAGGCTGCAAATACAGAAACGGACTGTAAGAACAGAGTGAAGAAAAGGCTGCATATCCAGTCACACAACAGAAGTGCTCCTCCAGGCCTCCAGGGGCAGCACTGAGTTTAAACCCACAAACAGACAATGGCAAAAAGAACTGTTTATTTATGTATTTATTTATTTATGTATTATTTATTGGTAAATCTGTATTGAAGATATAGATGCAAAAAAACACTGATAGTTTTAAACAAATATGAAGATGTCTAAAAGAAAAATGATCCAAACAGATAAAACATAATGTAAGGGCTTTTAAAATATTAAAGATATGCAGAAAAGAAAAAATCGAAGAGTTGTTTATAAAGTGTCAGGGTTTTGTGCTTCTTTTGTTCAAGACAAATTCTAGTGAGCGGATGTATTTTTGGAATTCAATCCTAAAGACTTTAAAGTTTGGGCAGATTTACTTTAGTGTTTGTGGAATGTACCAATAAATGATCAGATTAACTATAAATTCAAGATAAGTACATTTGTAGATGTTTTAACTCAATTTTTATTACATTTAGATAAAATAAGATTTTTCATTTTAGACCAAAGTTACAAGAATGAACACAATGATAGAATAAGAGTGAAGTGGTTTCAGGAGAAGAATAGTTTATGGATGAAAGTGATGTTTGACGTGATAGAGCACACAGACGTAAAGGGGCGTGTCCTGGCCGTTGGTTGTCTGTTTGTGGGTTTAAACTCAGTGCTGCCCCTGGAGGAGCACTTCTGTAGTGTGACTGGATATGCAGCCTTTGTTTTAGTTTCTGCACCACCCTGTTCTTACAGTGTGTTTCTGTTTTTGCAGCCTTGTCTACTTGTATTTGTTTTCTTATCTTATATATTATACGTTCTTTTAATACGCGAGTCGTTTCTGTATATGAAGTGTGTTTGCTCCTGTCAGCCATCGTATCCTACAGCCTTTATGACAGACAGACCTGACAGAGTTCTGTATGGAAAGAAATGTTTCTTTAGCCATCAATCAAAAGAATGGATTTGCAATTAAAAAAGAGATTTGAGAGCAAAAGACAGTAAGTGGAAATAAAAAAAAAAAATCCTTTTGCTTGTAAATCAGTCCACTTTGTTTGGGACTTCAAAAGTTTTGCTTGCTAATTTAACTGCACTTAATGGGCGGGGCCTACATTGATGGGTGAGAGAAGAGTTTCTATTGATGGGTTTGACCTGGCTCCAGCCCCGGCTCCAGCTTCTGCGTTAAACCCACTCCTCTGTTGTGTTATGTCACTGGGAGGTCAGTTCAAAGTTTATCACTCTTTGAAATTGAAATGTGTCCCATAAGTAATAGATTACACTAAATAGCGTCGGCTACAGCCTGTACATTCACAGCCTGAGCAGAGAACAGAGTGAGTGACTCACAAGCAAAGAAGACTGATTTATAAGCAAAATAATCTTTTTTTGATTGCCACTTACTGTCTTTTGCTCTCAAATCTCTTTTTTTGGTTGCAAATCCATTCTTTTTGATTGATGAATAAAGAAACAAATTTCTCTCCATAGTTCTGCACATACCAACATGCACTGGAGATACATAAATGTGGACCTTCAGGGCTATCATGTCTACCTTCCTGTCTGGTACTGTCTGCCTTCTACTCTTCTTCCTCCTGTTTATCTAATAAGACCCTAATTACAGATAATTAAAGGCCTTGTGTCTACTGAGCATGTGTCAGCACTAAACATGAAAGGACCAAAGACCAGCACCTGGATGGACGTCACTAAGGTATGTTCCTGGCACTTGGTCACACACACCAGCCTGTACAACAGGTGTCTGAGCACACCTGTGGCAGGTCATATGCACTAGGGGGCAGCACTGAGTCATATGAGAGCTGGAGCACAGACTGAACACTTACTATAAACACATGTACTTTCTAAGTTTGTACATCCTCAGCTCCTCTTCTCACTCTAAACTTCATATTTACCTCCGCCAAGGAGGTTATGTTTTCATCAGGGTTTGTCTGTTCGTCTTTTTGTTTGTTTGGTCTGCACTCTCCCAGTGGTCTTCTGGTCTTACAAATAATCCTCTCGGTTATTTTATCCAAAATCTGAAACATACACACACGACAAGATTTGAAAGTAATGGTACATCAGACCAGATCCAGGACATTCTTCAAACTGTCATGTCCTGCAGAACAGCAAACAAACCACATGTGTCTGTAGTGGTGTGAAACCTGGGGATGGATCCAGAAGGTGGAGGTCGAGAGGAGTGAAAAAAACCCCCATCATATCCACTAACAGAGTTGTAACACTAGTATTTCAACATAGACAGTATGAACACATCACATTTGATGCTTTTTTGTTATGTCAGCATCATTTCATCCCTAAATATATATTCATTCCTTACCTTTATGCTGTAACGTGTGCATTTTTCATTGTAATGTAATGATTTACTGTATTATATTAAACATTTGCGCGTTAGACCATGTTCAATTCCTTAGAATAAAAACATATATTTGTCTTGGAGAACAACATCTTTTCGTCTCTTGTGCATTTTACAGTATGTCATGTGTAGATTCATTCCTTTGATGAGAAAAGGACGGTAGTGGTCAGTGATGCCCACCCTGCTCCTTCAACACTTCATGTGGTTTTCTGTTCCACTTTCTTCTTCTTTATAAGATGGAGTCAAACCCATAATCAAACAGACCATTCAGTCGGTTTTCTCACTAACGTCTGTCTTCATGTTGTTCAGATATGAACCAAATCCTGCTGCTGATGGAAAAAAAAACACAAAATGAAACTATAAATATGAAATTATGCTCTTCAAAGATGGCAATATTCAGCTTAGTGAGTTTATTATCAAAATATCTAAAAATATCTAAATACTGAGAATAAGAAAAAATGTAGCTTTTTTTTTTTTTTTTAGCATGAATCCATAAAAAGGCGCTAACTATGAATGAAAAGTAGTATCATAGAAGACATAGGAAGTGTAATTATGTATATGTATAACCAGGGTGTGATTTGTTAAAAAACCTGAGGGAGGATTTTTTTTTTTTTTTTCCGGTGGGGCAGGGGGGGAGCAGTTACATTCAGTCCAAAACTAACGTAACTAATGCTGGCGTGAAACTAAAGTAAAACTTTACATACTTTCAACGTCCAACTCCCAGGTTCTATTCCTCTATTATACAACAGATCTTACATGAAATGTTCACATCTTCTAACCTGTATCCACTGGACACACAAATGCTGAGCCTCATGAATTTGTCACATTTACACCCCCCTATATGGTGCCCCAGTGCATGGGGACGTTCGCAAATTCTGAGACTGCCGACAGTTCAGTTCAGGTGAACGTTAGTGTCAGTAATGTTGGATATAGGTGGAAGAAAACTGTCACACCCTGCTGTTATTTACATTGGTTGGTGTCACCCCCCCACCCCCACCCCCGAGGATGAAATTCATTGAGCAGAATTAGGGATGTAAAAACCAGAGGGGGGTTGATCCCCCCAACAAATCGCACCCTGTGTATAACGTATAATGCAGTGGTTCCCAACTTTTTTTTGCTCCTGATCCCATTTTAACATCACAAATTTCTAGCGACCCCAGACATTCAAAATGGGGACTTTTTTTTTTTGCTAAAATTATTTTTTGTTTTTGATCATGTAATAGTTTGCTATACTATGTTCCGAATAAAGGTTAATTTTGAACAACATTTAGTCTATATTAATGTATATTATTATGGACGGAGGCAGAAAAGCCAGTCTTTCATGTATTGGGATTGTCTCTCTCAACTCACCATATGTTTTTTATTAGTATTTTTTTTTTTTTTATCAATTACTAGAAATTTCAGGCAACCCCATTTGAATTCCAGGTGACCCCATGTGGGATCCCGACCCCAAGGTTGAAAAACACAGGTATAATGTATAATTACTAGTGCTGGGCAGCGATAAAATTTTGAAATCGCAATTAATCACATGGATTTCTGCATTAATCGCGATTAATCATATAGTTATATTATGGGGGGGGGCTATCACAGAATGTATTGCCTTTAAGTGATATTTCAGACTTGAAGTACTCCGGTGATAAAAATAATTCCACATTGCAGTGCTTCCAAACAACTTTGTCCTTCTCAACCCCACCATCTGACGACATTTAAAATGAAAATGTCCATGAAAAAGACCGCTACTTTTCTCCATGTTTATGTCCCCATCAGTTTATTTCCGGTTGTGAGTGATTGACAGGAGTCTTAGCCCACTAATAAGTACTAATACTAATAAGCCCAATAATATGTAATGTTCAATTGTTAAAAGCAAGCAAAGGGGCCCCTCTAGTGGTCGGAATAAGTGTCACTAACGTATGTTTTGTCCTTTTGGTGTTACCATAGTCAGTTCGGACATAAGAAGATACGTTTTTTTTCACTCTGTTTGTATGGCCCCAAAACGTTTGCCTGTGAGTATTTTATGTTCCGTTGTTGTCAGAATGAATAGCATAAAATATCTCTGATGTGAACCTTTGTTGCTGGATAAAACACGTAAATTTTAAATTAATCTGTAAATGCTAATCGTTAGCATGTCTATGGATTTTCCCATTCAAGTTAGCATCAAGCTAATCACATCAAATAAGTAAAGGTTAGTTCAAAGGCTGGCATATTATACCTAAACACAACCAATGAATTTACATAAACTTAGCATGAGCCTGCATAAAGAATTAGCAACCCATCTCCAACTGCTAACATAAATGAATTAGCTTAAACATGTTAATAACATTGTAATAAACTCATCCAAAATAACGTCATAAACATGTTTCTAACGACACGTTTGCATGTGAAATTATTTAGCAAACAACAGAATGATTGATACATACAGGCGTTGCTTCTGCAGGAGTTACACAAAGTTTGATTCAGCATTTCTCAGAAAGTTTGCTGGCTTTTCCCCTCTCAGCTACACCGGCACCAGCGCTTGATTCTAGTGCGTGTGGAGTGCCAAGATAAAAGCATGAGTTTCAAAATAAGAGTCCGTATGTATAAATGAACTACGACTTGCTTGAAAGGCAGAACGGCATTAACGGGAGATTTTAAAAAAATTGTCGGCGTTATTTAATGAATGCGTTAATGCAGTAATAACGCGTTAACTTGCCCAGCCCTAATAATTACTGTTCAACAAAACTGACAAATAAGACAAGTTTCCATAAGCGTGATTCTTAATAGCATTAGCATTATTTAATTTGGTAGACATGTGAATAAACAGACTTCTAAAGTAAAGTCGTCCTGTCAGTTGAACCTGACGACTGACTCATGCAAAGACCATTGGAGTTTGTGCCCAATAGGAGACATTTCCTTATCAATGACAACCACTAATAAAGGTATAAACCTGGATAGATAAGAGCGGACGATACTGACATATGTCCAGAACAATACCACGGCAGGTCTGTGTCACAGGTTGAATCAAACTCAGATGTGCCGCTGGTGTGGACCTAACCCTAACCCTGACCCTGTAAAGACCAGGGGCTTTTGGAGTTGTCCGAGGTGCATCCATCCTGTCACACTGATGCTGTTCTTGGCGTTCTTTATCCTCATTGGTTGCCCTCCCTGTGCTGCTGCACCAGCACACCATTCCACCTCTGAAATACCGTTGGCTTCCAGAAGCTCATCCAGGAACAAACTTCTGCTCATTTCTTTTGATGGGTTCCGCTGGGACTACGATCGACTGGTGGAGACGCCGAACCTGGACAGGATGGCCCAGGATGGAGTGAAGGCCACCTACGTTACGCCACCGTTCATCACCATCACCAGCCCCACACTTTACGATGCTCACGGGTAAGAGCAGTAGGAATAATATGTAATGTCACTGATCTACTCCACCTGGACTGAAACCGTCTAACTTTAAACACTTCAAGAGACTTTTACAGATGAGTTCAGTGGTGTAGTGGTCCCTGGAGAAGTGGGTATACTCTCAATTTTTGGCTTCTTCTTTTTTTTTTAAAGTCCAGAAAAATGCCCTTTTAGAAACAGTGACACGTCAGACTACTCTATTTATTTTACCCAAAAATCCATCAGTAGTGTTTATTCACTTTTATAAAATTATCATGACTTGATCAGGAGCAGTTTGTAGGTTTTACTGGACACACAGGCAGCTGCATGAATGTAAATGTATTCAACATGAGGCAAACATAGGATAACGTTGGCCTTTCAGAACATTAGCCTACTCACACAGTTTAACTACTGGTGACTAAATCTCTTCTCCTCTAAATGTGCAGTCATATGTCCAGTAGTTTAAAACAGTGACTCATTCTGAAACCACCTTAAAACTGACCTCAGAATTATGTATTCCATGAAAGTAGGTTCTCTTGATATGTGTCATTCAATTGAAAGACATTTATTCTGCCTTTCTAATTTGCATTTCCAATAATTACGCATCTTTCAAAGAGATGTGCAGTGACCTGTCAATCAACTGGGGCAGCACTGGCACCTGAAGAGGTGTCCAATCAAGTTCCAGAGATGGCCAGCACTAGTTAGCAATATTTTCCTTAGCATAACCCGCCCTACTCTGCCTCTGATTGGCTCATCAGTCCTCATGCCTAAAGTTAACCAATCTAATCATTGAAGGCAGCAAGTACTAGCCAATTGGAGGCAGAGTAGGGCAGGTCATGGCTTCAGCATTCTAGGGGGAAAAAATGGGCAATTTGGCTGCAGATATTTACTGAATGGAGCACATCAGGGGGATTTAGAGGAGGGTATACGCAATGCTGACGGAAAAATAAGTGGGTATACTCCGTATACCCTCGTATACCCTGGACTACACCACTGGATGAGTTTGCACTTATTTATGTCAACTGAAAAGTGTACAGATAAAGCACAGGTGTCAAACATGCGGCCCAGGGGCCAAATCCAGCCCGCCAAAGGATCCAATCCGGCCCGTAGGATGAATTAGTGAAATGCAAAAATTACACTGAAGATATTAACAATCAATGGTGTAAAAATCATTTTAATTCAGGTTCCACATACAGATCTCAGTTGGGTCAGATCAGTAAAACAGTATCATAATAATTTATAAATAATACAACTGTAGATTTTATCTTTGTTTTAGTGGAAAAAAAGCAAAATTACATGAAAACGTTTACATTAACAAACTAGAAGCACTCGGAGAGCGCAGACCTCCACCAAGGCTGATCAGTGCCCCCCCCCCCGTGTGCCCCCCACCCCCACCACCAAAATTTAATCATTTCTCCCTTATCCCATTTCCAAAAAACCCTGAAAATTTCATCAAACTGTCCATAACTTTTTGAGTTATGGTGCACACTAACGGACAGACAACAACAGACAGACAAACAAAACCCTGGCCAAACATAACCTCCTTGGCGGAGGTAATTATCCTTTTACAAAAAAATGTGATAACCTGAACAAATAGGACAACTGAAATGTCTTAAGAGAATAAATGCAATTTACCATTATTATGCCTGGTTCTATATGTTTTGTGTATTTGTAATTGTAATGTAAGTTGTAACACACATGTGTAAATGATAAAGTGATAAACTGAGGCCGAAAATTGTTAAAATTGTGCTTGTTTTTCTTAAGACATTTCAAGTTGTTCATGTTATTCGATTTTAAGGAAAAGTTGTAGATGTAAACATAATCATAATGTAATTTTACTTTTTCACGGTTATTATTTTACTGGTCTGGCCCACTGGAGATCATATTGGGGTGAATGTGGAACTGAACTAAATGAGTTTGACAGCCCTGAGATGAAGGATGGACAAGCTGTGCCCTCTCCTTTAGGGTAATTTGAGTATTGGGTTCTGTCATGTGTTCCAACTGTCACTGGTGTGAAGGACTCAAATACTAGTGTGGTGTTGACGACGGGTCCATCTGAACAGAACTAGACTGAATAACGGTGTTTATTAACCCTTTCATGCATAGTGGTCACTACAATGGACATCTATTCAAAGCTCTTCTCTTATATATTCATGGATTTTTGTTGTTTTAGTTCCATATCAGCCAAAACAGTGGACACTTATGCACCATTCCATACACTGCAATTAGTAGTAGTAGTAGTAATTTATTCGTCCATTTAACAGCAACATGATATACTACATACAGTTTGGATTTCTATATTAAACATGGGCGAAAGGCATAGGCTGAAGCAGCAGCTTATTTATGCCTACCCTATTTACAAGAAGGAAAGTTGCAGAAACAAAACAAGATAACAAGATGGCACAGTTTTAAACATAATAATGACAAAACAAATGATATAATCTAAGCAAAATCTTAGATTCATACTGATAATTGGCTTACTTTGTCCTAAAAATAATTCCTATCATTACTGTAACTTGGCTGGTCTTGATAAACCTCATCTGCAGTACATGTTTGAGAGTAAATCAGTTGCTTGTTATTGTTGTTAGACTCTAATTAACAGGGTTTTTTTTTAAACAAAAGTTTGTTTGTTTTGTTTTTTGGCATATTATCTCCATGAAGTGAGTAGTAATTAGAGTATGTTCAAATGTGAGAAAATGTCAGATTAGCAGCATTAAAAATGTTTTTTTATTCATAGTTTTCACACAGTTTGTCAGTAAATACATGTTTCTTTGTTTCTAAAATTAAATTCATGTGGTTCAAATGAGTGGACATTTTTGGAACTCCATGAAAAATAGGTTCATAAGATAATTTTCATGCTTCAAGAGGAAAAAAAAATCTTGATTAAGGTTCTCATAATTCATGCATGAAAGGGTTAAAAGTATAGTCATATTTTGGTAGCCATAAGGTGAAATAGTCATGGAGATACAGTATAAGGTCAGATCTGGATTCCAACATTCCAGTATAGTGATAGCAGATGATTAAGTAACATAGGTTGATCTTAGAAGTTGACCACTGTCAACGCTAAACCTTTAAAATGCCATCTGATTTTCACCAGTCCAAACTGGAAATGAAAGGATTATAATACTGGAACTCATGCTCCCTTTGTCTGTGTAGGTTCTCATTTGCCCAGCTCATCATTCTTTCAGGTTCAACTGGAGCTAAACTAGTCCAGCTGAACCGAGAAGAACTACAGATACAGACCCGCTCCCTTTGGACTTTCCAAATGTTCCCCTTGTGTCAACGTGATACTGGATAGCAGGGGTGTCAAACTCATTTTAGTTCAGGGGCCACATTCAGCCCAAAATGGTTTCAAGTGGGCCGGACCAGTAAAATAATAACAGTGAAAAAATTAAAATAAAATCATGATAATGTTTACGGTACATCTACAAAAATCTGAATAACATGAACAACTGGAAACATCTTAAGAAAAACAAGTGGAATTTGAACAATATTATACCTCAGATTATTAGTTTATCCTTTACACATGTGCATTACAGCTTACATTACAATTACAAATGCACAAAACATTTAATAACAGGAAGAATATTAGTAAAATTGCATTTACCTATCTCAAGGCATTTTGGGTTATTCACAATTTTTTTTAAAAGAATAGTTTGTTAATATAAACATTTTCATGTAATTTTACTTTTTTATGCTAAAACAACGAGACATTTTGCTGTTTTAATTATTTATAGGTTTAAGTGGTTCTGACCCACTTGAGCTCTAATTGGTCTGTATGTGGAATCTGAATTTAAATCATGTTGACACCCTTGATTGTTAATATCTTAAGTGTAATTTTTGCATTTCGCAAATTCATCCTACGGGCCAGATTAGACCCTTTGCGGGCCGGATTTGGCCCCCCGAACCGCATACCTGTGCTGTATAGAAACAGGAAAGTGTTGGCAAGTGGAAGAGTTTGAAATAATAATATATGAGTGACACATGTCAGATGTTCTTGAATGAAATATAGTGTCTAGTAAATAGAACAAGGACCTGAACTCATACCAGGTCAAAGCAGGAGTGAATTAGCCACACTAAACTAAACTAAACTTACCTCATGTCACTGCAAGTATTTTCCCATTCCAGTTTACACCATTTAGAGCATGAGTGGGATTCAGTGGGCTTGGGCCAAATAGCTCTTATCAAAGCTGTGAATGACCATGGAATTAAAGTCAACTTTACTGTTAGTTTTACTGTATGTACAGCACATACAGAAGACTGAAACTGTAGAACTCTACAGCCCATGATCCATCCATCCATCCATTTTTTGAACCTGCTTTATCCTCACCAGGGTTGTGGGAGTGGAGCCTATCCCAGCTACCTAAGGGCGAAGGCGGGGTTCACCCTGGATGAGTCTCCAGTTCATCGCAGGGTTGACATATAGAGACAAACAAACCAATCACAAACAACCAATTCAAACCTATGGGTGATTAGATTAAACCAATGAACCTGCATCAAGGAAAAAAAAAAAAAATAGAATACTAGAAAAGCGCTTGGAGAGAACTCTGTCAAGGCAGATCAGCCCCTCAGCCCCCCCCCCCCACCCCCCCCCCTCCCCCCCTCCCCATCACCACCAAAATTTAATCATTTGTTCTTGTGCCAGTATCAACATTTCTAGAAAATTGCATCAAAATTTGTCCATAACTTTTGAGTTATCTTGCTAACAGTCAGACAAACCCTGGTGAAAAACATAACCTCCGCCATTCCTTGGTGGAGGTAATAACTGTCAATAACAACGGCAGAAGAACCATATAAATAAAACTTAACTTCAGCCACCAAACAGACTGAAGTTAGAGTTCAAAGCACAGATAGATGGAAGGTTAAAGGCACATCAGTAGGTACCGTTGATCATTTAGTCTGTAATCATTTCCTTGGACAGATAAGAAGATTATTGGTTTGGCCTCAGTGACATCAGCCTCAGTTTATGCTGATATGCAGATGATACTGTCTTTTCCCTGAACAACATTTCACCCTGTGTTTCATAAAGACCATCTGTTTTTCCATTTGAAAACTACCTTTTACTGTTGTTGATCCACCAAGAGAACGGCCGGTGTTTTCAGTGCTTTGCTCAGGCTAAAGGTTCACAAAAGCTGCAATGTGGACGTTTAAGTGAAACTTTGCTTGTGTATGTATTTTGGATTCTTTCATTAGGGCGTCATGTTGAGAATCATGGAGTCATCCACAACATATGGTTTAACACGACCACTCAGGAGAAGAAACAGTACTACATGACTCAGTTTGTGGACTCGTACTGGATAATGGCAGCCTGCCCATCTGGATCACAGCACAGAGACAGGTTCAGTACCATCACATCTGTTCTGACATCACTCACATTAGCTTTTAGCAGCATTTGTAATATTACAACCCCCAAGTGTGGGCCAGTGTGGAAGAGAAACCAAGTTTAAAAAGAAAGCAGTGATATGAAAATGTGCATATTCAGGCAGTAACACAGTGGTCCCAACCGTTTTTGGCTCGTGACCCCATTTTAATGTCACAAATTTCTGGAGACCCCAGACATTTTTTTGGCTAAAATTAATTTGTTAGTTGCTATAATAGTTTGCTATAATATGTTGCAAATAAACGTTAATTTTAGGCAACATTTAAGCTATATAATGTAATTTTTATTAGTAAGTTTTAACTTTTTTCATAAATCATAAGAAATTTCTGGCAAACCCAGACATTCAAAACGGAAACATTTTATTTGCTAAAATTAATTTATTTTGATTGTGTAATAGTTTGCCATAATATGTTGCATATAATTAACGCCAATTTTAGGCAACATTTAGGCTATATAATGTAAATTTTTATTCCTAAATTTTAATTTTTAATCAATTACTAGAAATTTCAGGCAACCCCATTTGAATTCCAGGCGACCCCACGTGGGGTCCAGACCCCAAGGTTGAAAAACACTGCAGTAACACATTCCAGAAAAGGCTGAAACTGGAACGATTTCGTTCAAACAATGAGTTCAATTAACTATTAGGGAAAAAAAAAAAAAAATGATAATAATACCAAGATTTTTAAAAGCTGTAGCTTGGAAGTGATTAGAGATAAAGGCAAACTGTCAGTGAGATGGAAGTAAATGAACTCATCTAATTTGCATATTGTGACAAGGTTCAAGGTTACTTTATTTGTACCCGTGGGTAGATTTGTTTTGCAGACGTAGTGATTGCTTTTGGCATTACAGCAAAACATTCATTGAACCTGTTCGGCAGGTACTTGATCGAGCGTCCAGACAGGACAAAAAGTGCTCAGTGTTCCACCATTCATCAGTATAGCAGCATGGATAAGTAAAAGAATAAAATAAATAAATAAGATCAAATAAATAAAAACAAGATGCAATAAAACACTATTAAAAAAAAAAAAAACAAACTAGAGAAGATACAAACAGTGTGGGATAAAAACCAGGTAAGAATATAAAATTTAAAAATTAGAAGTCATAATAATAATAAACAGAGCAAAGAAATAGGATAAATAACTAAAATAAGTAAATAAAGTGCAATGTCACTATTTCTTGTTGAGCTCAGTGATGGCGACAGGAACAAAGCTGTTTTTATAAATGTTGTGTCCTGCACCTTGGGACAAAAAATCTCCATCCAGAGGAAAGGAGCTGAAATTTACCTCGTAAAGGACGGGAGTCATTATTAAGAACTGATGAAGCCATCCTCAGGACCTGTTTAGTGTACATCACACTGTTACATCCTGGAGCGACTCACCCAACACGCTACGGAGATGCTTTTCTCAGCTGTTAGTAAACGGGCTCCACAGAACAACAACAAGCACAACCATAAAACATATAAGCACAACAACCGGCTAACTCACAACAGAAACTGGAACAACAACGGGGGTCAAACCTTGTCCGCCCAGTAACAAAAAAAACAACACAGAACTGACAGAACACTAAACTGTCCGACACTGTAACCATCGCAAAAATTCAGTGTGTTACGATAATGTTGTATATTACAGGATGTGTTTGAGGGGAATCGGACAAAAGATGCATGACATAGTTTATCACTCAGTGTCTTCGTTCCCTGAAAATCTTTAAGTGTCCTGGAAAGAAAGAAAGAAAGAAATAGAATAGAATAGAATAGAATAGAATAGAATAGAATAGAATAGAATGGATCTTTATTGTCACTGTTACAGGACCAATGTAGGTCCATTGATCAGTTCTGTTTAGCAGCAAGTTTATAAAGTGCAAAAGAAAGAAAGGCTGTCTATAAACTATAAAACTGTAAACTTGTTGGGGCCCATCTTTTATGGTGAGAATGAAAGAAGCGCAATAACCCTGTAGATTTATAAAAATTTATTACAGAATGATGTTTCAAATTGAAGTGAACAACCAGCAATAATCAGCAATGATCAACACACAGATTCAGAGATAAAGTCTCGCTGTTTGGCGTAAACAGGGTGTAGTCTGCTAAGACTGGACACTGACAAATAAAAGTCAAAGAGCCTTTATTACTATGCATGTCATGTATGCATGTTTACTTAAAGCTATACCGTATGATGTGGCATTTTTACGCTTTTCTTTTGTCATCTTAAAATGCTCCTAATAAGCGTGTGTCAAACTAAAATGTAAAAGAAATCCACCAGGTATTGAAATTCAAAATGTTTAATTCTCATATATTGCTATTTCTGATAAAATTCTGACCAATCATTTTATTCGGTCTGAAAGAAATAATTGGGCGAGCCTGGCTGAGCCTCCTGTCAATCATCCATTACCACCGTCCAGCATCCGATCCATTATCGCCGTCTCCGCATCTGATATGCGTCCCTCTGAATCTGACGCTTCACTCCCGCTGCTCCTCCTGTCACTGACCACAGTCTACTGTCTCAGGATATGTATGGATAGAACTGAAACGCACATGAGGAAGGGAAAAAATGGATTTATGAACAGAAACAACAACTAATGGAACAAACGGGGGTCTGATGAATGAAGGACAGAGATAAAATTCCGCAAGTCAGGTGTATTGGACTAAACAGACAGCTCTGCACAAAGGTCAGCTTTTATGACCATGGGACTCATACAGGTACATGTACTTGGTGTCACACAGTGTAGGATGATAATGTATGGACTATGAAACCTCAAATGTCCGAAAAATTCACGGATCCCGCACGTTCACAATGCACACGCCCATCGCCTGGGCACCTCATCTCCATGCAGTGAAGACACTGACCCAGTGCTGCACAGACCAGACCCTTAATACAGGGTCTACTGATGGAACAGGACCTGCGGCAGGTGGATGATGTGTCTGATTACTGAGGGAGGGGTCCACGGACACACCGAAGCAGGCCGGACCTGGACCTCCACCTCCACTGCACACATCAGGGGAGAGGAGGAGAGCATCAGAGCTCAGGCAGGGGGAAGTGGGCGGGGCTTTGGAGGGAGGAGGGTGGTTCATATTCAGACTTTTACTAAGTGCTGTGAGAAATGCCACCTCAGTAGGTATAGCTTTAAGTTCCATAACATGTCCCTACAGTATCTGGTTTTAACTAGATTTTATTGATTTGCTCAGTATCTTCAGCATAACAAGTACAGAGTCTAAAATCGTCAGAATAACAAGTACAAAGTTTAGACAAAATGAATCACCAATAATTCATTTTCCTTCCACAACTATCACATAAAAATAAGACTGAAATACTGAAACCTACTCACAACATACACAACTACAAAGAAATACTGAAAATATATAAAAGGCCAACTCTAAACCACAGATCCAGAAATATATGCAACATATACAGATATACAGAAGGTCCAATTAAGAACAAGGTGCATGAGTTGTGAGTATTTTATTGACCAAATATGAAATAGGCCTGTTCACTGGTTCTGTTTGAACGGGCATTTTCCAAACTCTTCCAAACTCTTCTACGGGTTCTTCTTTCAGTTTTCTTCAGATAAACATCTTGTTGGATCTTCTTCCAGGGTCTAAAAACAGGATCTCTTCATTTCCCTGGAACTGCAGCCACCTACAGAGGAGAGACGGTCCAGGTGAGGCAGGTGGAACCTATGTTCTATGATCACTCCAATGAGGCCGAATGGAGGACAAACGTCCAGAAGGTCATTGGAGACTGGTTCCACCAACAGGACCTGGACTTTGTTTCCTTGTACTTTGGGGAACCAGATCTGGCGGGGCATAAACATGGCCCTGATTCTCCAGAGGTTAAGGAGATGATCCGGCAGGTGGACCGGACCGTGGGCTACATCCGGGACACAGTCTGGGACCACGGCCTCAGCGATCGGCTCAACATCATCATGACCACGGACCATGGGATGACTGCCACCCTGCGGGGCGGCCTGGTTGAGGAGATTCTTCTGTCTAAGATCCCTGGCTTCAGTTTCAGGGACATCCAGTTCCAGCTGTTGGATTACGGTCCTGTTGGGATGCTGCTGCCTAAAGAGGGGCAGCTGGAGAAGGTCTACAAGGCTCTGAAGGGAGCACATCCTCACCTTCATGTCTATAAAAAGGAGGAGGTTCCAGCCAGACTTCACTACAGTACCCATCCTCGACTACTGCCCCTCATCCTCATCGCTGACCCTGGATACATCGTCAACGGGGTGAGTCACTATGACGGTCCAAGCAAACATTCACTGAGTAGAAGAGCAGATGGTTCTATTGCACATTTACAATACCCATGATGCCACAGCAGCGTTCACCAACACAGGTTTCACAAGTGCTCTGGTCTTCAATTCTCGTAATTTATTACCTCTAGAACTCCATCTGACATTGTAATCATTAAGGGTGTAATGATGCATTCATTTGTACTGAACCGTTTCAGTTCAATACGATACAATATGGAGGTGTACCCAACGAATATGTGTAGCCGATGTGAAGAACGCAAACACTCACCTTAAGTGTCCACACGAACCTTGAAGTGGAACACACACAGTCTGAGCAGAGTGGACCCAGGCAGAACCCATGTGGACCCAGGCAGAACCCTTGTGCAGGGTCTCCACCACATACATTCTGGGGCATTGATAAAGGGGGTAACCATGACAACAGAGAGTAGAACAGAGGCACAGAAGCCAGGTCGGACGTTCGAAGCATGTTAAGTTTCACTTTCGGTTTTCGGTAGTTACAGAGTGCACCCCTCCATACATGCCCCCACCCCCCCACTGGTCTGCTTCACTGCTCCAAAAACATACCAAACCAAAAAATTTCTGTACTGTTAAACCCCTAGTAATGATCTATCATTAGTCACATTCAAATGTTACCCCCAGGGTAACAGGGTTAGGGTCAGAGGGTTAAGGCTAGGGTTAGTTAGGGTTAGTGTTAGAGGGTTAGGGGTTAGTTAGTGTTAGGGTTAGTTAGGGTTATGGTTAGAGGGCATTGACATTAATCAGGGAAATGTCATATAAAATCCTCCAACCAGTACATAATGCCCACTCTGAGCATATATTTAACCCTGCATAACCAAACCTAATTTAGCCCATACAGACCCAGAACTATAGTTTTTGTGATGGCTTATCTCATGAATTTCTCTCTTCATTTAACCAAGTGATCTATCACCATTTATTATAATATCATTTGAATTTTTTTCAGTGAAAATTTTCCAGTATTTAATTAACTGTCTTTATAAATGGTCATAAAATAGAAAATTGAAGAAAACATGATATTTAGCAAAATATATCAATAAGTCTACATAAAAACGTGCATGTACAACTAGTATCACTGGTAAACTAAACATGGATTTTATAGTTGAACTAATGTTGCAGAAGATAATAATGTTTCCATGTTCCTACATAGAGGGTTCAGGTTAGCAGATGTAGAACCCTATAGATCAGGGATGTCAAACATGCGGCCCAGGCGCCAGATGCGGCCCGCCAAAGGGTCCAGTTCGGCCCCTGGGATGTTTTTGCAAAGTGCAAAAATTCCACAGTCTTGAATTGAATTAAGCAAAAAAATAATAATAATAAAAATAAAAAAATTAGCTTGAATTAAGGAAAAAATCTTGAATTAAGCAAAAAAAAAAAAAATCTTCAATTTAGTAAAAAAAAAAAAATTCAATTAAGCCAAAAATGAAATCTCAAATTTAGCAAAAAATCTTGAATTAAGCAAAAAAAAAAATCTTCAATTAAGTAAAAAAAATCTTCAATTAAGCCAAAAAAAATCTCAAATTTAGCAACAAATCTTGAATTAAGCAAAAAAAAAAAATCTTCAGTTAAGTAAAAAATTCTTGAATTAAGCCAAAAAATATCTTCTATTAAGTAAAAAAAAATCTTGAATTAAGCAAAAAAAAAAAAAAAAAAAAAATCTTCAATTAAGTAAAAAAAAAATCTTGAATTAAGCCACAAAAAAAAAATCTAGAATTAACAACCAAATTTTTTTTCTTTGTTTTAGTGCAAAAAATAACATTAAATGATGAAAATGTTTACATTTACAAACTATCCTGTAACAATAAAATGTGAATAACCTGAACAAATATGAACAACCTGAAATGTCTAAGAAAATTAAGTACAATTTTAACAATTTTCTGCCTGTTCCTCAGTGTTTAGTGTCTTTGTAGATCTGATCTATAATGCACATGGAGAAATGATAAGTTGAGGAATAATATTTTTAAAATTGCACTAAATTTCCTTATGTTTTTTAATTTAAATTTCAGTTTTTTCAGGTTTTTTTTGATTGTTTGTTTGGATAGTTCATAAAAGTAAGTATTTTCATAATTTAATGTTTTTTGTTGTTTGGTTTTTTTTACACTAAAACAAAGACAAAAAATTGGAATTGTCATTATTTATAGATTATTCTGTTATTATTTTTCTGGTCTGGCCCACTGGAGATCAAATTTAGCTGAATATGGCCCCTGAACTAAAATGAGTTTGACACCCCTGCTATAGATACATCTGATGCTGATGAAAAACTGAGAAATTTCATCTTACCTGAATTATTGTTATGATCACCTGACAGGGTTAGTGGTTCAGATGTTCTAAACATGTTCGATCAGTAGATGCTTTTGGGTTTTTAAGGGCTAGTTCTGGATCAGTAACCCTAATCCTAATCCTACAGTGGCTGACAGAGGGAGTTTTGGATTTTCTTTGAGTCCGTCCCAGTTGTTTTGGGCAGTATCCATGGTACAAAACAGTGTCGGGGGAGGTTGGTTGGATGGTACCTGAAGGAGCTGACCTGTCATTTTAATGTATGTGTTATGTAAATGTGTCCA